>NC_133115.1:10135205-10430297 GCF_022965805.1 Primulina eburnea
CTATTTTTTTATTAGAAAAAGGCTAAACAAAAAGAAAGCCGAGCTACATTTTCTGAATTAAAAGGCGGAAATAGATCAGATAACATCTGAGATTAAAATATTTAAAGACATTAAGATCTACTATAGAAGAGTTTAGAATTTTATTCTTTGCTTCTTTAGAAAGATAAAAAATCCCACCAACCTTGAAGTTGGCCTGTGAAACCAGTAATAATGGCTTGAGCAATTTGCCTATCATTATTACCTTTTATCTTTGCCGCAGAAGAATATATTAACATTTGTTTAATAATAGTTTTAATCTGATATTCAGATTTTCCATCTATATTCCATTCAGTAATGGCTTCTCCATTAAACTGAACGTAATCTTTTTTCTCTTCAATTTGAAGATCAACAGGTGTAGCCTTTTTATAAAAAGGTTTTACAATTGATACTTTATGCATTTTATTAATCTGCATTTCATCTTCTGACGAACTAGAAATATTATCTAGTTGTTCAGATTTGGTAATTACCGAAATAGAACCTTTTTTCTTTAATATTAATTTTTTGTAATCGATCTATTAAACCTTCCATAAAATCATCATCTTTTTTAGAACTTAAAAGAAAATTTTCTTTTTTAAGATTAGGAGGAGGTTTTATCATCAAAGTTTTTGAACTTTCACCACTAGAATTTCCTTGTTTGGAATTTGATAAAATCTCTTCTATTCTAGTAGTCTGATTTCTTAAAGAATGTAAAGTAAGATTGGTAAAATTATTCTGTTGAATAATATGGTCAAAATTACCATGCCCTATTTCTGATTTTATAGGGGCAGCATATATTTCTTTATTACCCTTTTTAATTTGTAAAGTAGTAAAAGGAGGATGAATCTCAAAAGATTCTTCTCCAGTTTCATGAACATATAATTTATATGTTGATTCAATAGTATTTATAAAAGACTCATCTTTAAAATTTGGAAATATTTTATTCCTTGCTGGAAAATATAAATTTTCCATCCATTTGAAAAAATCTAAATTTAATTTAGTTTCTTCAATCCATTCTAAGTATCTTGAAACATATAATGTTTGTTGTTTTGAATTTAAACAGCTTAAAAACCATTTTTTCTTATTAAGATTTTTAATCTTATCTAAACTCTTTTGGATAGAGTTATTATTAATAACCATAACATTATATCCCATATCAGAAAAAGTAGGAGAATTTGATTTTTTGTTATTAACAGAATAACTTCGTTGAAATCTAGACGTACTAGATTCAGGAATATCTACTTTATATTCTGGATGAGATACATTATCATTAGTCTTTTGAAGACCAGATATACTAATTTTTTCAAAATCAGATATAGAAGAAGTAGAATTCCTACTTTCTTCAGGAAGTTTAATTCGTAAATGTCTTTGAGATGAGAATTTTATTTGGTATTTTCCAGTTTTGAATATTTTTCTCGAAATTTTCAGAAATAATTAATTCTTTGTTCTTAGTATTACTACTTGAAGATTTATTCTTCGTAAAAGATCGTATTAATTTATCCATTCAAGAATATGGTAGATACTGTCAAGGCTTTACCCTGCCTTACCCTTTGGCTTTACAGGCCTTATGGAACCCGACTTAAGGATTTCTCCCGGGTATAACTACCTTCTTCTTTACAGAATAAAAGAATAAGATCGTAATAGAAGAATAACTTTTATTAATTTCTGAAGAATTTCTTCAATCTTACTTTAAATTCTTTAAGAAATCAGACTACTAGAATAGAAGAGATTTTATCAAATTCCAAACAAGGAAATTCTAGTGGTGAAAGTTCAAAAACTTTGATGATAAAACCTCCTCCTAATCTTAAAAAAAAAAAATTTCTTTTAAGTTCTAAAAAAGATGATGATTTTATGGAAGGTTTAATAGATCGATTACAAAAAATTAATATTAAAGAAAAAGGTTCTATTTCGGTAATTACCAAATCTGAACAACTAGATAATATTTCTAGTTCGTCAGAAGATGAAATGCAGATTAATAAAATGCATAAAGTATCAATTGTAAAACCTTTTTATAAAAAGGCTACACCTGTTGATCTTCAAATTGAAGAGAAAAAAGATTATGTTCAGTTTAATGGAGAAGCCATTACTGAATGGAATATAGATGGAAAATCTGAATATCAGATTAAAACTATTATTAAACAAATGTTAATATATTGTTCTGCGGCAAAGATAAAAGGTAATAATGATAGGCAAATTGCTCAAGCCATTATTACTGGTTTCACAGGCCAACTTCAAGGTTGGTGGGATTTTTATCTTTCTAAAGAAGCAAAGAATAAAATTCTAAACTCTTCTATAGTAGATCTTAATGGAAGAGAAGAGTCAGATGCTGTAAATACACTTATTTATACAATTTTATCTAATTTTATTGGAGCTAATGAACTCCAATTAGATCGATCTCAAGAACAATTAATGAATTTGAGATGCCCAACACTATCTGAATTCAGATGGTATAAAGATGTTTTTATGACCAAGGTTTTAACTAGAAATGATTGCAATGCAAATTTCTGGAAAGAAAAATTTATTTCTGGACTTCCAGTTCTTTTTGCTGAAAGAGTAAAAAATAGATTAAAATCTAAATCTCCAACAAATTCCATAGATTGGAACATTCTTACTTACGGAGATTTATCTGCAGAAATAACTGCAGAAGGAATTAATCTTTGCAATGATATCAAGCTAAAAAGACAACTTGATATGCAAAAAGAAGAAAATAGAAATATTATTGGTGATTTTTGTGAGCAAATAGGCTTTCAACCAATACAATATCCTAAAAGGGATAAGAAAAAGAAAAGATTTCCTTTTAAAAGGAAAACCCATTATATAAAAGATAAAGAAAAATCTAAAAGATATTCTAAGAAAAAGTTTAAAAAACCTATAAAAAATGACTCTACTAAAGTTCCAGTATGCTGGAAGTGTGGAAAGATTGGACATAAAGCTAATAAGTGTTATGTCAAGAAAAAGATTAATAATCTCAATATAAACAATGATTTAAAAGAATCATTGATAAATATTCTTCTTAATACAGAAGAAAATCTAAAGGAAAAAGATTTTTATATCAATATTATTGATAATGAATTATCTGAATATTCTAACAGTAGTACAGATAATGATTCTGAAATATCAGAAAATAAAATTTGCAATCCAGATTGTGATTGTGATACATGTCTCATAAATTTTATGGGATTAGAAATCAATGTCATATCAAATGAAGAAACTTTCATTTTAGATCTCATAGATCAAATAAAGGACCCTATAGAAAAAAGAAAAGCTATAGAACATTATTTAAATATGGCAAATCACAAGCCGACTAAACTTGTACAAAATACCGTACAAGAACATGAATTATATTCTTATAATAAAATATTAGAAAAGGCTAAACAAAAAGAAAGAGAGCCTACTATTTCTGAATTAAAAGGAGAAATAGATCAGATAAAATCTGAGATAAAATATTTAAAAGAAAGAGTAAATACTCTTAGTATTAATAATAATACTTGGGACAAAGATTCTACTTCTGAGGAAGAAGAAGAAGAAGATATTTTACCAAAAAATGATAATGATCAAGAAATAAATCAAATGGTATGGATCAATAAAATTGATCAGATTATTTCTCAAAAATGGTACTCAAAAGTAACATTAATTATTAACAATAAATTTAAAATTACTATTGAAGCATTATTAGATACAGGAGCTGATGTAAATTGCATCAGTGAAGGAATTGTACCGTCTAAATATTATAAAAAGACTACTCAATTTATCACTGCTGCTAATAAGCAACCTCTTATAGTTAATTACAAATTGTCTGATGTGGCAATATGTAATTCTGGAGTTTGTTAATACAACTTTTATTCTCATCAAAAATATATCTACTCCTGTGATTTTAGGAACTCCATTTTTTCAAATGTTGTTTCCTATTAATAAAATTAATGAAAATGGTTTATATACCAACATTAAAGGTAATGATTTATTTTTCCCATTCACAACAATACCAGTTTCAAAATCTATAAATATTTTACAAAAAATAGTTAGCAATAAAGAAAATTTTATTACTTCATTAAAAGATGAAATTCTTTTTAAAAATATTAAAGATAAGTTAAAATCTGATAAAATTCAGGAAAAAATAAAAATTATTTCAGAAATCATATCTAAAGAGATATGCGCTGATGTTCCTAATGCTTTTTGGAATAGGAAAAAACATCAAGTCAGTCTTCCTTATACAGATGATTTTTCTGAGGATAAAATTCCTACAAAAGCAAGGCCTATAGCCATGGGGCCTAGACTTTTAAATTACTGCAAAGAAGAAATTGATAGTCTTCTTAAAAAGGAGTTAATCAGACCAAGTAATAGTCCTTGGAGTTGTCCAGCTTTCTATGTTGAAAATGCAGCTGAAATTGAAAGAGGAGCTCCAAGACTTGTTATCAATTATAAACCGCTTAATAAAGCATTAAAATGGATAAAGCATCCATTACCAAATAAAAGAGACTTACTTAATAGATTATTTAAAGGAAAAGTATTCTCTTCTTTTGATTTAAAATCAGGATTTTATCAAATTCTTCTAAAAGAAGAAGATAAATATAAAACAGCTTTTACTGTACCATTTGGCCATTACGAATAGAATGTAATGCCATTTGGATTAAAAAATGCTCCAATGGAATTTCAAAATATAATGAATGAAATTTATAATTCTTATACAGATTATATTATTGTCTATATAGATGATGTCCTTATATATTCTGATAATATTGATCAGCATTTTAAACATTTAAATATATTTATTCAAATTACTAAAAAAGCTGGTTTGGCAGTAAATCAGAAAAAAGTAAAACTTTTTCAAACCAAAATAAATTCTTAGGACATTATATTGAAAATGGAATAATAATTCCTATAGAAAGAGCAATTGTTTTTGCTGATAAATTTCCTGATAAAATCACTGATGTAAATCAATTACAAAGATTTCTTGGAAGTCTTAATTATATAGGAGATTTTTATAAAGATCTCGCTCAAGATTGTAAATTATTATTTCAAAGGTTAAAGAAAAATCCTCAACCATGGACTAATAGTCATACTCTTGCCATACAAAAAATAAAAGAAAGAGTTAAAGAACTCCCTTGTTTATCTATTGCTAATCCAGAAGCATTTAAAATAGTTGAAACAGACGCCTCTGATATTGGATATGGAGGAATACTTAAACAACAATTAGATAATACATCTAAAGAAATTCTTGTGAGATATACTTCTGGTACTTGGAATAATACTCAAAAGAATTACTCTACAATAAAGAAAGAAATCCTTTCAATTGTTAAATGTATTACAAAATTTGAAAGTGATCTTTTAAATAAGAAATTTTTATTAAGAGTTGATTGCAAATCTGCCAAAGATATTCTTTTAAAAGATGTTAAAGTAATAGCATCTAAACAAATATTTGCTAGATGGCAAGCAATTTTAGCTTGTTTTGATTTTGATATTGAACATATTTCTGGAAAATCTAATTCTTTACCAGATTTTCTAACTAGAGAATTCTTGCAGGGATCAGCCTTGGAAGACAGTCTTAAAAAGACCAGCTACCGGGAAGAAGCCCATGAATAAGCCACCTTTCAAAAGAGGTGCTACTGTTCCTCAGCCAAATATGGCTAACACAGAGGAAGAAAAGTTTGATCCAATAAAAGAATTTGTAGATGATCCAACTGCATATGACATTCATTATTATAATAATGCTATATTTGCCTTAAAGGGATCAAAAGAGGAATTAAAATATCCTTATCTAATTTCAGGATGTCTTAATTGCTGTCCTGTTGACAAAGATCTAAAAGGTCTATCCCCAATTCATATAGCTCAAAGCTATTTAATCAAATATTTACAACCCATATTGGGGAGAAAAACTCGTGATTATTTTGAAACAATTCTAGTCGAAACTGGCTCAGTTGAAATCCAACATATGGATCGTAATCGCGATTACGCTTTTTCTAAAATGATAATAAAAAAGATTATCCCAGCTGCTAATTGGGGTTTACCCCTTGGTCAAGCACGACAATTAAACACCTTTCAGGCAATACCTAATATGTTTAATTACCATGATTATATCATGGCCTGGGACATCATTGTTTTATATGAAAATTCTCAAAGAAAACATTCATGGTGGATAAAATTCCAATTAGATGATATTCATCAATTTATACCAAGTTGGTTTAAAACTTTTTTCTTCTCATGGGGGGTAATGCCTTCCATTCTTCCGAGAAATGTTAAAAACATATGGAATAAGTTTCTAAATGCAAACACGCAGTTTGATGGTTTAACAGCCATATTACAATTCGCCATTAATTATAATGTTCCTTGGATTATTCGATGGGAATATGGACTACAGGATATGGCTAAGGAGAAATTTGATCTCAAATATACTTCTACTTTCTTAATCAGAAAAGTTCTCATCAAATGGTGGGGTAAAGAAGATTTCTTTGCAGAAGGCAAAGTATATGACCGTCAAGGGGTAATAGCTCTGGGAGTTGCCAGAGAAACCATGAAGAATTTAAATCATGATACCCCAACACAGACAACACTATTAAAAGAACTTTTTCAACATCTGGACAAGGATACCATTACTTCTATGTTCACAGAAGTTTTTGGTGAAAAATCAAATTTACCCACTCAAGAATCAACCTCCTCAAAAGGAAAGGAAAAAATGGAGGATGATACACAGATGACCGATCAAGATGATCTACAAGATGCTCAGGACCCATATGAGGGTGACGACATATTTGCATTATTGAATGCATGAGCTGGAAGTCACTAATGTCAGTGGAAGAAAAGGCAGGTCATCACGAGACTCATAGTCTTTGTAATAAAGTATGTATTATTGAGTGAGTGTTTTACTTTCCTCGTGTCATGTTTTTATTGGTATAAACACTGTAGCTAGTATGTATTGTTTTGCTATTTAAGGAGTGGTTGCCCTTTGTGAACCACACACCAAAAATTCTCTACTACCTTCTAATAATAAGAGTTCGAAGTTTTCTCCAGTTCCAGAGTTCTCATTTTAGAGTTTCATCATTTTATCAATGTAAGTTTATGTCTTACAATTATATTTATGATCCTCCATTTGATTACATTATGCCATCTGCAAATTATATTGTAACTTTAAAAAAGAAAATTAAATTAATTAAAACTCAAATTGAGGTTCTTGAGAATCAGTTAAAAGACCCCGAAATCAATCCTGTTTATAAACAGTGGTTTACATATCCTCATCTGGAAAGATCCAGAATTACCTTAAAGGCTTACGAGAAACAAAGTTCACATTTAGCTGCTTAAAGCCGAAGATTTTAGCTGAAGATTTGAAGATCTTCATTCAACCTAAATTAAGGTTGTAATTTAATCTAGTGTATTTGTAACAGTGGTTTTAATAGTGGTATCTAGTGGTATCAGAGCCATTGTAATTGAAGAAATTCTTCAGAAATTAATAAAAGTTATTCTTCTATTACGATCTTATTCTTTTATTCTGTAAAGAAGAAGGTAGTTATACCCGGGAGAAATCCTTAAGTCGGGTTCCATAAGGCCTGTAAAGCCAAAGGGTAAGGCAGGGTAAAGCCTTGACAGTATCTACCATATTCTTGAATGGATAAATTAATACGATCTTTTACGAAGAATAAATCTTCAAGTAGTAATACTAAGAACAAAGAATTAATTATTTCTGAAAATTTCGAGAAAAATATTCAAAACTGGAAAATACCAGTATCTTCAATTATGAAGATCTATAGATCTAATGGATTTAATTTTAAATCCGACTATATTATTAAAACAATTGAAGAAGCAATTCCTCTAAAAGGAGGATATGACTCATTTAGTTTATTATCTCAAAGACTTGTAAATATTCACAAACAAAATTACAAATTTATGCATTTGGGAATGATACAAGTAGGTTTAAAACCTCTTACCAGATTAGGCTTAAATACTTCAGCTTTAATTTTGGTACGAGACCAAAGGCATAATAAATTTGAAGATTCCTTATTAGGAATTGTAGAGTCCTCATTATGCGAAGGACCAATACATTTTAGTTGTTTCCCTAATTTTCCAATTTCTCTTTCTGATCCAAATATCATGAAAGCTCTCACTTTAAATATAAAAACTGAAGGTTTTGATATGATAGATGGAACAGAAAATGTTGTTCTATTATATAGAATTTGTTACAAAGTCATGAATTCAACGATATCTAATTTTAGAATCAATACTAATCAAATTAGTTCAAAAAGAGGAGAAACTACTCTTTTCATAACTGATATTACTAAAAGTAATATTATGATTCCTAAAACAATTAATTGGAGCCAAGTTACTCTGCCAGAAATCTGGAAAATGGAAAGTATAGCCCCTTCTTTAAAAGAAGAATCTAGAAAGCTAGAAAGTATAATTCAATATGTTGATGGTTATCGGTTTATATCGATAGGGATATTAGCACCAGAGCAGAGATACTATTGATATCAATCCAACCAGAGAAAAGAGAATACCATCTTATTGCTATCTTATTGATATGCTATTGCTACAGTTATTGCTACAGTATTCATGTTTCAGAGTTGATGGTATTTATGATTTCAAAGTCATGTTTTACAGAGTATACTATGTATCATTGTTATGTAAGAGTTCCACTTGCTGAGATTTATTCTCATTTCAGTTTATTCATGTGATGCAGATCAGAGTGCAGACCCTGGACGTTGACTGTGGATAGGGGTCATATGAATACACCGTTGGAAGGATGATTTTGATGGCATGATCATAGGGATGATGTTTTGTATTTTTGTTATTTCATTTGAATGATCATGTATTACTATTTTGTAAAGATGTTTAAAGAAATGTATTTTGAAACTCCTTCCATATTTTAAAGAAAATTTTATTTCCGCTGTGTATTTTTAATGTTATGGGTCAGGGTGTCACATTTAGTGGTATCAGAGCGGTGTTCTTCGGACCAATGCATATGACTTCGTCTACTTTCAACTGTCCGGGTATGTTTTCTTGCCTCTATCCATTGTTATATATTGATATGTCTTTTGTGAGCACATTGTAGAGTAGAGGATGCCACCTAAGAGGAAAGCTGTAGAGGTTGTGATGGGTTTTTGTGTAATAGCCGAGCCCGGTGTACGGTACGATTTAAGTTTCGTTTGTTATTTGGGATATTTGATTAGATGTTCAGAGTTGTATTTTTGGGCTATAGTATTGTTAGTTTTATTGTCTTGAGGTGTTAGTTGATGTTGGTTGTTCGTTTCAGAGTTTCGGATCGATTCTAGTTGCATGGGAATAGTGCTTTGCCGTGACCTGAGTGCACCCGCGCTCTTAACTGGAGTGCCCCCGCGGTGTACTGTGCTGTTTTGGAGTTGGAATGCCGTGAGCACACCGCACCCGCGGTGATGTAGAGACCGCCCCTGCGGTAGAGACCGCACCCGCGCTGCTTGCGTCGCCGCACCTGCGCTGTTCGTGTTCCAGAATTTTTGAGAATGCCGTAACCATTGCGCACCCGCGGTGCTTAGAGGAGCGCACCCGCGGTGAAGGTATGGGCGAGTTTTTAAGCTACTTTTTGGAGTGGTTGGCCATACTTTCCCTTTCTTTTCTCCTCCATTCTCGACTTTTCTCTCCATTTCAAGGGTTTTCAGTCATTTCTTTCCTTTCCTATCTTCGATTCAGGCGTTTGTTTGGAATTTCGACTTGAGTTCGACGTTCTCCTTGGTGCTAGGAAGCTTGGGTAAGCTTTTGGTGCGATTCTGTTAAGGTTGTAAATTAAGAGTTATTTAGGTTGGTTGTTTATGTGGATTTATGGATTATTTAGCTTGTAATCTTGGATATTTAGTTGATATTGGTGTTATTTGTGGATTATTTGTTGTAGGTGGTGATCAAGAGCTAAGTTGAGGTGTTTGTTGTGGTTTGTAAGTGGAAATTCATTCCTTTTGCTCACATGATTATATATGTATGTGTTTCAAAGAGTTTATTGTGTTATTCCCTTTCATTTGATCCATAGTATGTATTGTTATATGTATTGGAGGCATTGTATGTCTCATTATTGATTAAAGGGAATACAAAGAGATATATAGAGTTCAAAGTGATTGTTAAAACCAGAGAAGAGTTTAAATGTTTTCGGATTGATAAATACATAGTCAGAGATTGCATGCAATATTAGATGATCATCGCCTATAGGCTTATATCCCTCAGAGTTATCGGTTTATATCGATTTGGGATACGAGCACCCCAGAGCAGAGATACTATTGATATCAATCCCTAGAGCAAAAGAGAAATACCATCATATTTTTATGCTATTGCTATGTTAGTGATATTCAGAGTTTACAGTTCAGAGTTGATGGTATTTATGATTTCAAAGATATGTTTTACAGAGTTATTGTTCATTATTATATAAGAGTTCCACTTGCTGAGATTTATTCTCATTCCAGTTATTTTCATGTGATGCAGATCAGAGTTGTGCCCTCGGGACGTTGACTGTGGATTGGGGGTCATATGCATACACCGTTGGAAGGATGATTTTGGCATGATCATAGGAATGATGTTTTGTTTTTGTTATGTCATTTAAATGATCATGTATTTATTTTGTAAAGATATTTGATGAAATGTATTTTGAAACTCCTTCCGTATATTTTAAAGAGAAAATTTTATTTCCGCTGCGTATTTATTTTAAAAGAGGATCGGGGTGTCACATTTAGTGGTATCAGAGCGGTGTTCTTCGGACCAATGCATATGACTTCGTCTACTTTCAACTGTCCGGGTATGTTTTCTTTGCATCTATCTATTGTTATGTATTGATTGGTGTCTTGTGAGCATTGTAGAGTTTAGGATGCCTCCTAAGCGTAAGGCGTCAGAGGGGGAGGATAGTTCGTCCTCGAGAGTTGTCGACGAGTTCGGCAAGTTACTGAAGGAGCAGGCTAAGGTTCACAGTGAGCAGATCCAGCAGTTGCTTAGACTGCAAGGAGCAGGCCAGGGCAGAGGCCAAGGTAGGGGGCAGGTTGCTCCAGTAGCAGTTGGTTCTGATGCTATCTTTTCTGCGTTTAAGAGGATGGATCCACCCGAGTTTCCAGGCAGCTCCGATCCTTTAGCTGCAGTAGAGTGGGTCAAGGCTTTGGAGGCGATTTTTGATCATCTCCACTATGAGGACAGAGACCGTATCAGTTGTGCTGTTTTCATGCTGGTTAAAGCTGCACGTTTGTGGTGGAATGCGACCAAGGTTGGCATTGATGTTTCTACTTTGAAGTGGTCTGAGTTTACTGAGCTTTTCTACGACAAGTACTTTCCTGATGCACTGCGAGCGAGGAAGGTTACAGAGTTCTTGGAGCTTCATCAGGGGAGCTTGAATGTGGACGAGTATATTCTCAGGTTCGAGGAGGGTTGCCTTTTTGCTCCGTACATTGCTACTAGTGATAAAGATAAAGGCGCTCACTTCATTCGAGGTCTTAGAGCGGAGATCAGGCGTGATATCAATATGTCCAAGGCTGTGACTTTCAAGGAGATTGTGTCCAAGGCGTTGCTAGCAGAGCAGGACGAGAAGGATATCGCCAGGGAGAGACAAGCGAGGCACCAGGCTAGTGTTCAAAGAGGCCAGAGTTCAGGTCAGCGTGGCAGAGATCGATTCAAGGGGAAGGGCAAGGTGGATCAGAGTCCTAGGCCACCGTCAGTGCCAGTTGCTCCGTCTGATTCTGAGAGATCTTTGTGTCCCAAGTGTGGCAGACCTCATCGTGGAGAGTGTAGATTTGGCACTCGTTCTTGTTATCGTTGTGGCATGCCAGGCCATATTTCCAGAGATTGTCCTAAGGGAGCTAGCCAGGAGAAGGTGCAGGGTCGTATCTTTTCGATGACTAAGGAAGGTATTAATCGTAATTCTTCTGTAATCTCTAGTTCCATTTTAATTTCAGGCAGAGTAGCTACTACTTTGATTGATACTGGTGCTACTCATTCTTTTATGTCTGAATTGTTTTTGAGATCTTTGGGTATAGTTCCTTCTGTTATTCCCCTCCAGCTTAGTGTTGTTTTGCCTTCGGGAGATGTTTTGTGCCCGACTTCCATAGTGTATGCGTGCCCCGTTCGTTTTGTTGATCGAGAGGTCTTTGCTGATTTGATTGTGATCCCGATGGTTGCCTTTGATGTTATTCTTGGCATGGATTGGCTGTCGACCTATCGTGCTGTTATTGATTGCGTTGCTAAGACGGTGACTTTTGCAGATGATGGCCAGGGAGGAGTTCTCGCCAGCTCAGGTACTTCGCTGGTCCTTCCTTTTATTTCGTGTCATGATGCTGAGAGGCTATTGTGTAGAGGTTGTGATGTTTTTCTAGCATCTGTTGTGGATATGGATAGACTGATTAAGTTGAATATTGATGATATTGATGTGGTGAGGGAGTTTGCGGATGTGTTTGAGGATGATGTTCCGGGTTTGCCGCCGGATAGGGATGTAGAGTTTGTTATTGATCTTGCTCCAGGTACGGTTCCTATTTCTAAGGCTCCGTATAGGATGGCTCCTACCGAGATGAAAGAGTTGAAGACGCAGTTGCAGGATCTTCTAGATAAGGGTTTCATTCGTCCGAGTTCTTCGCCTTGGGGAGCTCCGGTTCTATTTGTTAAGAAGAAGGACGGGTCTTTGCGTCTGTGTATCGATTACAGAGAGCTCAACAAAGTGACGATCAAGAACAAGTATCCGTTGCCACGGATTGACGATCTATTTGACCAACTCCAGGGTGCCACTGTTTTCTCGAAGATTGATCTTCGGTCTGGCTACTATCAGTTGAAGGTTAGGGAGTCTGATATCCCTAAGACGGCTTTCAGGACCAGGTATGGTCACTATGAGTTTCTCGTGATGTCTTTTGGTTTGACCAATGCCCCTTCTGTTTTCATGGACCTGATGAACCGTGTGTTCAAGCCGTATTTGGATAGCTTCGTCATTGTCTTTATCGACGATATCTTGATCTATTCCAAGACCAGAGAGCTTCATTCAGAGCATCTCAGAGTTGTTCTCCAGTTGCTGAGAGAGCGGAGGTTGTTTGCTAAGTTGAAGAAGTGTGAGTTTTGGCTGGATCAGATTTCTTTTCTAGGCCATGTCGTTTCGAGGGATGGCATTGCTGTTGATCCGATGAAGATAGAGGCGATTCAGAAGTGGCCTATTCCTACGACTGTTTCAGAGGTACGCAGTTTCCTTGGTTTGGCGGGTTATTATCGTCGTTTCATTTCGGATTTTTCCAAGATTGCCCTGCCATTGTCCAATCTGACAAGGAAGACTGTGAAGTTCGACTGGTCTTTAGATTGCCAGAGTGCATTTCAGGAGTTGAAGGATAGATTGACGTCAGCTCCTATTCTCGCATTGCCCAGTGATTCAGAGGACTTTGTTGTCTTTACCGATGCGTCGAAGAAGGGTCTCGGTGCAGTGTTGATGCAGAGAGGTAAGGTCATTGCCTATGCTTCTCGCCAGTTGAAGGATTACGAGAAGAATTATCCGACGCATGATTTAGAGTTGGCAGCTGTGGTTTTCGCCTTGAAGATTTGGAGACACTACTTGTATGGCGAAAAGTGTGAGATCTTCACAGACCACAAGAGTTTGAAATATCTGTTTTCTCAGAGAGAGCTCAATATGCGGCAAAGGAGGTGGTTAGAGCTGGTCAAAGATTACGATGTGACTATCAGTTATCACCCAGGGAAGGCGAATGTTGTGGCTGATGCTTTAAGCCGCAAGTCGAGTGTTTCATTGAGTTCTTTGATTCAGAGACCGTTGCTGATGGATTTGCAGAGAGAGGAGATTGATCTGGTGATTCCAGGCACCATTGCTCGTCTTTCAGCGTTAGTTATTCGATCTTCATTGACGGACAGGATCCGTAGAGAGCAGTCGACTGATGTTCAGTTGTCAGAGTTGAGAGATAGAGCAGAGATTAGAGGTAATTTAGAGTTCGCCTTGAATGGTGATGGTTTGGTGACTTTTAGAGGTCGTATTTGTGTTCCTGTTGGCGATGATATTCGTAGAGATATTCTGACAGAGGCTCATACCGCGCCGTATTCGATTCATCCAGGCAGTACGAAGATGTATCAGGATCTTCGTCGACTCTACTGGTGGCCAGGTATGAAGAAGGATGTTGCCGTGTTCATTTCTCAGTGCCTTACTTTTCAGCAGGTGAAGATTGAGCACCAGAGACCTGCTGGGACATTGTTGTCGTTGCCGATTCCTCAGTGGAAGTGGGAGCATATTACGATGGATTTCGTGACTGGTCTTCCCAGAGTGCGGAGAGGTTTCAATTCTATTTGGGTTATCGTTGATAGATTGACTAAGTCAGCGCACTTTCTTCCAGTCCAGACGACGTATTCGATGAACCAGTATGCCGAGGACTACATAGCAGAGATTGTCAGACTTCATGGTGTCCCTGTGTCGATCGTGTCTGATCGTGACCCCAGATTTACTTCAGAGTTTTGGAAGAGTTTGCACAGAGCTATGGGTTCGCGATTAGCGTTCAGTACAGCCTATCATCCTCAGAGTGATGGTCAGTCAGAGAGAGTCATTCAGATTCTTGAGGATATGCTCAGAGCGTGTACTATTGACTTTCCAGGTAGCTCGGATTCTTTGTTGCCTTTGGCTGAGTTCACTTATAATAATAGCTACCAGGCGACGATTGGCATGGCACCGTATGAGGAACTTTATGGCAGGAAGTGCAGATCGCCCTTGTATTGGGACGAGGTTGGTGAGAGGAAGATGTTGGGACCAGAGTTGGTCCAGCAGACTGCTGATGTTGTTGCTGTTATCAGAGAAAGGATGAAGACTGCCCAGTCCAGACAAAAGAGCTATGCAGATGTTCGTCGCAGACCTTTGCAGTTCGAGGTTGGCGACCATGTGTTTCTGAAGATAGCACCTCTCAAAGGTGTGATGAGATTTGGTAAGAAGGGCAAGTTGAGTCCTAGATTTATTGGTCCATTCGAGATATTGGATAGAGTTGGCGATCGAGCCTACAGATTAGCCCTACCTCCAGATCTTGACAGAGTTCATAATGTGTTTCACGTTTCGATGCTCAGGAAGTATGTTGCAGATCCTTCCCATGTTCTACGCCATGAGCCATTGGACTTGACGCCGAATTTGACATATCAAGAGATTCCGATTCAGATTTTGGATCGCACAGTTAGAGTTCTGAGGAACAAAGAGATCGGCATTGTCAAAGTTCTTTGGAGGAACCATTTGATAGAGGAGGCTACGTGGGAACCAGAGGATGAGATGAGAGAGAAGTATCCTGAGTTCTTCGTGCCGTGACGTCAATTTCGCGGACGAAATTCCCTTAAGGGGGGGAGATTGTAATAGCCGAGCCCGGTGTACGGTACGATTTAAGTTTCGTTTGTTATTTGGGATATTTGATTAGATGTTCAGAGTTGTATTTTTGGGCTATAGTATTGTTAGTTTTATTGTCTTGAGGTGTTAGTTGATGTTGGTTGTTCGTTTCAGAGTTTCGGATCGATTCTAGTTGCATGGGAATAGTGCTTTGCCGTGACCTGAGTGCACCCGCGCTCTTAACTGGAGTGCCCCCGCGGTGTACTGTGCTGTTTTGGAGTTGGAATGCCGTGAGCACACCGCACCCGCGGTGATGTAGAGACCGCCCCTGCGGTAGAGACCGCACCCGCGCTGCTTGCGTCGCCGCACCTGCGCTGTTCGTGTTCCAGAATTTTTGAGAATGCCGTAACCATTGCGCACCCGCGGTGCTTAGAGGAGCGCACCCGCGGTGAAGGTATGGGCGAGTTTTTAAGCTACTTTTTGGAGTGGTTGGCCATACTTTCCCTTTCTTTTCTCCTCCATTCTCGACTTTTCTCTCCATTTCAAGGGTTTTCAGTCATTTCTTTCCTTTCCTATCTTCGATTCAGGCGTTTGTTTGGAATTTCGACTTGAGTTCGACGTTCTCCTTGGTGCTAGGAAGCTTGGGTAAGCTTTTGGTGCGATTCTGTTAAGGTTGTAAATTAAGAGTTATTTAGGTTGGTTGTTTATGTGGATTTATGGATTATTTAGCTTGTAATCTTGGATATTTAGTTGATATTGGTGTTATTTGTGGATTATTTGTTGTAGGTGGTGATCAAGAGCTAAGTTGAGGTGTTTGTTGTGGTTTGTAAGTGGAAATTCATTCCTTTTGCTCACATGATTATATATGTATATGTTTCAAAGAGTTTATTGTGTTATTCCCTTTCATTGGATCCATAGTATGTATTGTTATATGTATTGGAGGCATTGTATGTCTCATTATTGATTAAAGGGAATACAAAGAGATATATAGAGTTCAAAGTGATTGTTAAAACCAGAGAAGAGTTTAAATGTTTTCGGATTGATAAATACATAGTCAGAGATTGCATGCAATATTAGATGATCATCGCCTATAGGCTTATATCCCTCAGAGTTATCGGTTTATATCGATTTGGGATACGAGCACCCCAGAGCAGAGATACTATTGATATCAATCCCCAGAGCAAAAGAGAAATACCATCATATTTTTATGCTATTGCTATGTTAGTGATATTCAGAGTTTACAGTTCAGAGTTGATGGTATTTATGATTTCAAAGATATGTTTTACAGAGTTATTGTTCATTGTTATATAAGAGTTCCACTTGCTGAGATTTATTCTCATTCCAGTTATTTTCATGTGATGCAGATCAGAGTTGTGCCCCGGGACGTTGACTGTGGATTGGGGGTCATATGCATACACCGTTGGAAGGATGATTTTGGCATGATCATAGGAATGATGTTTTGTTTTTGTTATGTCATTTAAATGATCATGTATTTATTTTGTAAAGATATTTGATGAAATGTATTTTGAAACTCCTTCCGTATATTTTAAAGAGAAAATTTTATTTCCGCTGCGTATTTATTTTAAAAGAGGATCGGGGTGTCAAATTTTGGCTTCTATGGTTGATGTGGATAGCATGGTTAAGTTGAATATTGATGATATTGATGAGATGAGAGAGAGATATCCTGAGTTGTTCGTGCAGTGACGTCAATTTCGGGGACGAAATTCCTCTAAGGAGGGGAGATTGTAATAGCCGAGCCCGGTGTACGGTATGGTTTAAGATTTTGTATGATTATTGGCTATTTGGGTAAGTTTATGTATAGTTTGGATGTTAAGAGTTTCGAGTTATGATTTATAGTATGGTTGGTTATAGATGATGTGCAGTGTTATTGTAGCGGCGTTACGATTAAATTCATGATAAATGGTATATTGATCCAAATGAGGTGAGGCCAATTGGAGTGGTTAGATAAGACATAAGGCTATAACTTTCTTATTTTGAGTTTTGTTCAAATCATTGTGGAAGGTAAGCCAAAAGTGTCCCGAAGAGTGTTGTGTGTTTCGATGTTCCTCCAGTGACACATGTTGGGAGATTTAGCATAACTTTTTACTCAGACATCCAAATGATCTGAAATTTCGAGGGAGTCAAGATAAGACATAGAGCTACAACTTTGTAGTTTACTACTTTTTCCAATTCGGACGGGAAGAGGCGTTTCTGAGGTGATCTTTGTAGAAGCTGTGCGCAGAGTAAGATTTGGTCCGAAGGTAGAGCGCACCCGCGGTCATGTAAGGACCGCACCCGTGGTCCCAGTGGTTCAGGAATTGATATTTGGTCGTAGGCTTGGCGCACCCGCGGTCCTTGTGTTGCCGCACCCGCGGTGGAGGTATGGGCGAGATATTTAGTGCTTTTTGGAGTGGTTGGCCATCACTTTACCTTTTTCTCTTCTCTTTCATTTCGAATTCTCTCCATTTCTTAGGGTTTTCCCTCATTTCTTTCATTTCCTATCTTCAATCCAAGCGTTTAGTTTGCGATTCGACTTGAGATCGACGTTCTCCTTGGTGCTAGGAAGCTTATGTAAGCTTTTGGTGCGATTCTTTTAAGGTTTTGAGTTAAGAGTTGACTTGGGTTTGTTATTCTTGTGGATTTATGGATTTATTGTTATGGATTCTTGGATATAGAGTTGATGTTGGTGTTATTTATGGATTATTGTTGTAGGTGGTGAACCAAGAGCTAAGTTTGAGGTGTTCTATTGGGTTGTAAGTGGAATTTCATCCCTTTGCTCACATGATGTTATATGTATTGTGTTTCAAAGGTTTTAATGTGTTATTCCCTTCATTTGATTCATGTTTATGTATTGATTTCATTGATATGTATATTGAAGGCATTTTATGTCTCACTATTGTTAAAAGGGAATACAAAAGAAAATAAGAGATTGTGAAACGACGGCTTTAAATGCTATTCAGAGTTCAAATGTTTCTATTGGATTGATAAATATATAGCCAGAGAATTGCATGCAATTAGTTGATCAACGACCATAGGCTTTTATCCCTCAGAGTTATCGGTTTATATCGATAGGGATATTAGCACCAGAGCAGAGATACTATTGATATCAATCCAACCAGAGAAAAGAGAATACCATCTTATTGCTATCTTATTGATATGCTATTGCTACAGTTATTGCTACAGTATTCATGTTTCAGAGTTGATGGTATTTATGATTTCAAAGTCATGTTTTACAGAGTATACTATGTATCATTGTTATGTAAGAGTTCCACTTGCTGAGATTTATTCTCATTTCAGTTTATTCATGTGATGCAGATCAGAGTGCAGACCCTGGACGTTGACTGTGGATAGGGGTCATATGCATACACCGTTGGAAGGATGATTTTGATGGCATGATCATAGGGATGATGTTTTGTATTTTTGTTATTTCATTTGAATGATCATGTATTACTATTTTGTAAAGAGGTATCACATTTAGTGGTATCAGAGCGGTGTTCTTCGGACCAATGCATATGACTTCGTCTACTTTCAACTGTCCGGGTATGTTTTCTTGCATCTATCCATTGTTATATATTGATATGTCTTTTGTGAGCCCATTGTAGAGTAGAGGATGCCACCTAAGAGGAAAGCAGTAGAGGGTGAGGATAGTTCTTCCTCGAGAGTTGTCGACGAGTTCGGCAAGTTGCTTAAAGAGCAGGCCAAGGTCCATACTGAGCAGATCCAGCAGTTGCTCCGATTGCAAGGAGCAGGTCAGGGCAGAGGCCAAGTGAGAGGGCAAGTTGTTCAGGCTGTTGGCACTGATGCCATATTTTCTGATTTCAAGAGGATGGATCCGCCAGAATTTTCAGGGAGCACCGATCCTTTAGTTGCTGTAGAGTGGGTCAAGGCTTTAGAGGCGATCTTCGATCATCTCCACTACGAGGACAGAGACCGTATCAGTTGCGCTGTATTCATGTTGGTTAAAGCTGCTCGCATATGGTGGAATGCGACCAAAGTTGGAGTTGATGTCTCGACATTGAAGTGGTCAGAGTTTACAGACTTGTTCTATGACAAGTATTTCCCCGACGAACTTCGAGCAAGGAAGGTTACTGAGTTCTTGGAGCTTCGACAGGGGAGCTTGAACGTTGACGAGTATATTCTGAAGTTTGAGGAGGGTTGCTTGTTTGCTCCTTACATTGCTTCCAATGACAGAGATAAAGGCGCTCATTTCATTCGAGGCCTTAGAGCTGAGATTCGTAGAGATATCAACATGTCCAAGGCCGTGACTTTCAAGGAGATCGTGTCCAAAGCTTTGTTGGCAGAGCAGGACGAGAAGGACATTGCCCGGGAGAGGCAAGCGAGACACCAGGCCATTGCTCAGAGGGGCCAGAGTTCGAGTCAGAGAGGCAGAGATCGATTCAAGGGGAAGGGCAAGATGGATTCGAATCCTAGAGCACCGGCAGTTCCAGTTGTTTCATCTGATCCCGAGAAGCCTTTGTGTCCCAAGTGTGGGAGACATCATAGGGGAGAGTGCAGATTTGGCACTCATTCTTGCTATCGTTGTGGCACGGCAGGCCACATTGCCCGAGATTGTCCAAGAGGAGCTAGCCAAGGAAAGGTGCAGGGTCGCATCTTTGCGATGACGAAGGAAGGTATTAATCATGATTTTTCTGTGATCTCTAGTACTATTTTGATTTCAGGCAGAGTAGCTACGACTTTGATTGATACTGGTGCTACTTATTCTTTTATGTCTGAATTGTTTTTGAGATCTTTGGGTATAGTTCCTTCTGTTATTCCCCTCCAGTTCAATGTTGTTTTGCCTTCGGGAGATGTCTTGTGCCCGACGTCTATTGTGTATGCTTGCCCTGTTCGTATTGATGATAGAGAGGTCTTTGCTGATTTGATTGTGATCCCGATGGTTGCCTTTGATGTTATTCTTGGCATGGATTGGCTGTCGACCTATCGTGCTGTTATCGATTGCGTTGTTAAGACGGTGACTTTTGCAGATGATAGCAATAAGGGAGGTTCGCTCCCCAGTGCAGGTACTTCGCTGGTCCTTCCTTTTATTTCTTGCCTTGAGGCTGAGAGATTGCTATGTAGAGGTTGCGATGGATTTCTTGCTTCTATTGTGGATGTGGATGGTATGGTTAAGTTGAATATTGATGATATCGATGTGGTGAGGGAGTTTGCTGATGTGTTTGAGGATGATGTTCCGAGTTTGCCGTCGGACAGAGATGTTGAGTTTGTCATTGATTTAGCTCCAGGTACGGTTCCTATTTCTAAGGCTCCGTACAGGATGGCCCCTACCGAGATGAAGGAGTTGAAGGCGCAGTTGCAGGATCTTTTGGACAAGGGTTTTATTCGTCCGAGTTCTTCGCCTTGGGGAGCTCCGGTTCTGTTTGTTAAGAAGAAGGATGGGTCTTTGCGGCTGTGTATTGACTACCGAGAGCTTAACAAAGTGACTGTCAAGAATAAGTATCCGTTGCCACGGATTGATGATTTGTTTGATCAACTTCATGGTGCCACTGTCTTTTCGAAGATTGATCTTCGGTCTGGCTACTATCAATTGAAGGTTAGGGAGTCCGATATCCCTAAGACGGCGTTCAGGACCAGGTATGGTCACTATGAGTTTCTCGTGATGTCTTTTGGTCTGACCAATGCCCCTTCAGTCTTCATGGATCTGATGAACCGAGTGTTCAAGCCGTTCTTGGATAGCTTCGTCATTGTCTTCATCGATGATATCCTGATCTATTCCAAGACCAGAGAGCTTCATGCAGAGCATCTCAGAGTTGTGCTTCAGTTGTTGAGAGAGAGGAGGCTGTTTGCCAAGTTGAAGAAGTGCGAGTTTTGGTTGGATCAGATTTCTTTTCTAGGCCATGTCGTTTCGAAGGATGGCATTGCCGTTGATCCAGTGAAGATAGAGGCGATTCAGAAGTGGCCTATTCCTACCACTGTCTCAGAGGTACGCAGTTTCCTTGGATTGGCGGGTTACTATCGTCGTTTCATTTCAGATTTTTCCAAGATTGCCCTGCCATTGTCCAATCTGACGAGGAAGACTGTGAAGTTCGAGTGGTCCATTGATTGCCAGAGTGCATTTCAAGAATTGAAGGATAGATTGACGACAGCTCCTGTTCTTTCATTGCCTAGTGGTTCAGAGGATTTTGTTGTCTTTACCGATGCGTCGAAGAAAGGCCTTGGTGCAGTGCTGATGCAGCGAGGTAAGGTCATTGCTTATGCTTCTCGCCAGTTGAAGGATTACGAGAAGAATTATCCGACGCATGATTTGGAGCTGGCAGCTGTGGTTTTCGCCTTGAAGATTTGGAGACATTATTTGTATGGCGAAAAGTGTGAGATCTTCACAGACCACAAGAGTTTGAAGTATCTGTTTTCTCAGAGAGAGCTCAATACGCGACAGAGGAGGTGGTTAGAGCTTGTCAAAGATTATGATGTGACGATCAGTTATCACCCAGGGAAGGCGAACGTTGTGGCTGATGCGTTGAGCCGTAAGTCGAGTTTTTCCTTGAGTTCTTTGATTCAGAGGCCATTGTTGATGGATTTGCAGAGAGAGGAGATTGCTTTGGTAGTTCCGGGGACTATTGCTCGCCTTTCAGCGTTGGTCATTCGGGCTACATTGACGGACAGGATCCGTAGAGAGCAGACTGACGATGTTCAGTTGACAGAGTTGAGAGCTAGAGCAGAGGAGAGAGGTAACTCAGAGTTTGCGTTAAATGGAGATGGTTTGGTGACTTTCAGAGGCCGTATCTGTGTTCCTATTGGCGATGACATTCGACGAGACATTCTGACAGAGGCTCATACCGCGCCATATTCGATTCATCCAGGCAGTACGAAGATGTATCAGGATCTTCGTCGACTTTTTTGGTGGCCAGGTATGAAGAAAGATGTTGCTTTGTTCATTTCTCAGTGCCTTACTTGTCAGCAGGTGAAGATTGAGCACCAGAGACCTGCTGGGACATTGCTATCTTTGCCGATTCCTCAGTGGAAGTGGGAGCATATTACGATGGATTTCGTGACTGGTCTTCCCAGAGTGCAGAGAGGTTTCAATTCTTTTTGGGTTATCGTTGATCGATTGACCAAGTCAGCGCATTTTCTCCCAGTCAAGACAACGTATTCCATGAACCAGTATGCCGAGGATTACATAGCAGAGATTGTTAGACTTCATGGTGTGCATGTGTCGATTGTGTCTGATCGTGACCCCAGGTTTACTTCAGAGTTTTGGAAGAGTTTGCACAGAGCTATGGGTTCGCGGTTAGCGTTTAGTACAACTTATCACCCTCAGAGCGACGGTCAGTCAGAGAGAGTCATTCAGATTCTAGAGGACATGCTCAGAGCTTGTACTATTGATTATCCAGGTAGCTGGGATTCTAAGTTGCCTTTGGTTGAGTTCACATATAATAACAGTTACCAGACGACGATTGGCATGGCACCGTATGAGGCACTTTATGGCAGGAAGTGCAGATCTCCCTTGTATTGGGATGAGGTTGGTGAGAGGATGATGTTGGGACCAGAGTTGGTCCAGCAGACTGCTGATGTTGTTGCTGTGATCCGAGAGAGGATGAAGACAGCGCAGTCGAGACAGAAGAGCTATGCAGATGTTCGTCGTAGACCTTTGCAGTTCGAGGTTGGCGATCATGTGTTTCTGAAGATAGCACCTCTCAAGGGTGTGATGCGGTTTGGCAAGAAGGGTAAGTTGAGCCCGAGGTTTATTGGTCCATTTGAGATATTGGACAGAGTTGGTGATCGAGCCTACAGATTAGCCCTACCGCCAGATCTTGACAGAGTTCACAATGTGTTTCATGTTTCGATGCTCAGGAAGTATATTGCTAATCCTTCCCATGTTCTTCACCACGAGCCATTGGACATTGACTCCGAATTTGACTTATCAAGAGATTCCGATTCAGATTCTGGATCGCAGAGTTAGAGTTTTGAGAAACAAAGAGATCGGCATTGTTAAAGTCCTTCGGAGGAACCATTTAATCGAAGAGGCTACGTGGGAACCAGAGGATGAGATGAGAGAGAAGTATCCTGAGTTGTTCGTGCAGTGACGTCAATTTCGCGGACGAAATTCCTCTAAGGAGGGGAGATTGTAATAGCCGAGCCCGGTGTACGGTACGGTTTAAGTTTCGTATTTATTTGGGTTATGTGATTAGATGTTTAGAGTTGTGTTTTGGGCCATAGTATTATTGGTTATTATTGTTCTTGAGGTGTTAGTTGTTGTTGGTTGTTCGTTTCAGAGTTTCGGATCGATTTTGGTTAGTTGAATTTTGATCATTGCCGTGACAAGAGTACACCCGCGCTCTTAGAGGAGTGCCCCCGCGGTGTACTATTCATGATTTTGGAGTTGGGAAGTCGTAGCAGGACCGCACCCGCGGTAGTGCAAGGACCGCACCCGCGGTGATGACCGCACCCGCGGTGGTTGCAGCGCTGCACCCGCGGTGTTTGTGTTCCAGAATTATTGTGTTGTGCCGTGAGCTAGGCGCACCCGCGGTGCTTGTAGCAGCGCACCCGCGGTCTAGGTATGGGCGAGATATTTAGTTACTTTTTGGAGTTGTTGGCCATACCTTATCCTTTTCCTTCCTTCTCATTTCCGATTTTCTCTCCATTTGCAAGGGTTTTCTTCCATTTCATTTGCTTCCTATCTTCGATTCGTGGATTTAGTTCGATTTTCGACTTGAGATCGAGGATCTCCTTGGTGCTAGGAAGCTAAGGTAAGTTTTTGGTTGAGTTCTATCATGGTTTTGGAAGATGAGATGTTATAGGTGGATGTTTTGTTGGTTTAATAGATTATTTGACTTGAGTTTTTGGATATAGAGTTGATGTTGGTGTTATTTATGGATTATTGTTGTAGGTGGTGTACCAAGAGTTATATCAAGGTGTTATTGTGGTTTGTAAGTGGAAATTCATCCCTTTTGCTCACATGATGTTATATGTATTGTGTTTTAAAGGTTTTACTATGATATTCCCTTCAATTAATTCATTGTTATGTATCGATTTCATTGATATGTATATTGGAGGCATTTTATGTCTCATTATTGTTCAAAGGGAATACAAGAGAAAAGAAACAGTTTCAAAGTGATTGTTAAATCCAAGAGAGAGTTTAAATGTTTTTATTGGATTGATAGATACATAGTCAGAGATTGCATGCAATTAGTTGATCAACGACCATAGGCTTATATCCCTCAGAGTTATCGGTTTATATCGATTTGGGATACGAGCACCCCAGAGCAGAGATACTATTGATATCAATCCAACCAGAGTAAAGAGAAATACCATCTTATTGCTATGTTATTGCTATGCTATTGCTACAGTATTCATGATTCAGAGTTGATGGTATTTATGATTTCAAAGCTATGTTTTACAGAGTATATGTTCATTGCTATGTAAGAGTTCCACTTGCTGAGATTTATTCTCATTTCAGTTATTTCATGTGATGCAGATCAGAGTGGTGGCCCGGGACGTTGACTGTGGACAGGGGGTCATATGCATACACCGTTGGAAGGAAGATTTTGGCATGATCATAGGAATGATGTTTTGTATTTTGTTATGTCATTCGAATGATCATGTATTGTTATTTTGTAAAGATGTATAAAGAATTGTATTTTGAAACTCCTTCCATATTTTAAAAAAAATTTTAATTTCCGCTGTGTATTTTATTTAAAGAGGTTAGAGGTGTCACATTTAGTGGTATCTAGCTCAATTGGTACCAGATATGTTGCCAAGTACCTTATATCCAGGGAGGTCTTGGGTTCCATTCTGGGAAGGCACAAAACTATAGCCTGGACTATAGAAGTTCTATGAGTAACCTGTACGACGCCTATGGAAAGTCCGTGAGGGAAAAGGCCCCATAGAGGGAGCCCAAGATCGGGATAGCCTTGGGTCGATCGGGGCAGTGGGCCGTATGGGCGGTCCACTGGGCCTGTAATGGGTCGTTACACTTGTGTTTCAGAATTTGGTGTTTTTTCCCGTAGACTCACCGCACCCGCGGTGTTAAGGTGACCGCACCCGCGGTAATTTTAGGACCGCTCCCGCGGTCGTCGATTTCAGATTTATGGTTGTGTTGCCATGAGCTTAGTGCACCCGCGGTAGAGGTAAGAGCGCACCCGCGGTGATGAACAGTGAAGTCGTGTTTCAAGATTTTAAGTGATATAATTGGATGATTGGTTCACTTTTCCCCATTCTTTTCCCTCACTTCTCGATTTTCTCTCCTTGGAGACTAGGGTTTCTTAATCTTTTCCTTTCTTTTCTTTAATCCAAGCTCCTAGTTGGTGATTTGAGTTGAGATTGAAGTTCTTCTTGTTGCTAGGAAGCTAAGGTAAGCTTTTGGTATGGTTATTTCTTGGTTTTGGAGTGAGAGATGATGTTTGTTGAATGTGTTGGTTTTATGGATTAATTGGCATGGGTTTTTGGTTATTGAGTTGTTAATGGTGTGATTTATGGTTTATTGTTGAAGGATTTCAACCAAGGGTTTAGATTGAAGGTTTCAAGTGGTTGTAAGTGGAATTTCATCCTTTGTGCTCACATGATAATATATGTATAGTGTTTCAATGATTTTAAAGTGCTATTCCCTTCATTTGATTCATGATTATGTATTAATACCTTTGTTGTATATTGTGGAGGCAATTGATGTCTCAAGTATGAGAAGGGAATACAAAAGAGATAGAGTTTACAAAGTGTTTGATGAAATGTCCCAAAGAGAGAATTCAAATGTTTTATGGATTGATAGATACATAGTCATAGATTGCATGCAATTAGTTGATCAACGACCATAGGCTTATATCCCTCAGAGTTGTCGATTTATATCGATGGGATACGAGCACCACAGACAGAGATACTATTGATATCAATCCATACCAGAGAAAAGAGAAATACCATCGTTATTATTATTCATGCTATGATATTCATATTTCAGAGTTGATGGTATTTAATGTTTTCAAAGTCATGTATTCAGAGTATGATATGTACATTGCTATGTAAGAGTTCCACTTGCTGAGTTTTATACTCATTTCAGTTATTTCATGTGATGAAGATAAGAGCGACGGACCAGGACGTTGACTGTGGGCCGGAGTCATATGCATACCAAGTTGGAAGGAAGATGATTATTTTGATAACATTTTGGACATGATCACAAGAACGATATTTTGTACTTTTGTTGTATCATTTTATTGATCATGTGTATACTTTTAATTATTTATGGAAATGTATTTTGAAACCTCCTTCCATTTGTAAGAAAATTTTAAATTCCGCTGTATTTTATTAAATTGGGTCGAGGTGTCACAGCTAAACTTGGCACAAAATTGTTGTTTTCTACTACTTTTCCTCCTCAAACGGATGGACAAACTGAAGTTGTCAATAGAACTTTGGGAACACCTTTGCGTGCTATTCTTAAAAAGAACTTGGATTGAAATTTCTATTGACTTTATTTTGGGGTTGCCTAGGACTAAGAAGGGAGGGATTTTATTTTTGTTGTTGTGGATAGATTCTCTAAGATGGCACATTTTATAGCTTGTCATAAAACCGATGATGCTTCAAACATTACGGATTTGTTCTTTAGAAAAGTCGCTAGGTTGCATGGCATGCGTAGGACTATTGTTTCTGGTTGCGATGTTAAATTCTTGAGTTACTTTTGGAATACTTTATGGGCTAAACTTGGCACAAAATTGTTGTTTTCTACTACTTGTCATCCTCAAACTGATGGACAAACTGAAGTTGTCAATAGAACTTTGGGAACACTTTTGCGTGCTATTCTTAAAAAGAACTTGGATTGACATTTCTATGGATTTTATTTTGGGGTTGCCTAGGACTAAGAAGGGGAGGGACTCTATTTTTGTTGTTGTGGATAGATTCTCTAAGATGGCACATTTTATAGCTTGTGATAAACCCGATGATGCTTCAAACATTGCGGATTTGTTCTTTAGAGAAGTCGTTAGGTTGCATGGCATGCCAAGGACTATTGTTTCTAGTCGCGATGTTAAATTCTTGAGTTACTTTTGGAAGACTTTATGGGCTAAACTTGGTACAAAATTGTTGTTTTCTACTAGTTGTCATCCTCAAACGGATGGACAAACTGAAGTTGTCAATAGAACTTTGGGAACACTTTTGCGTGCTATTGTTAAAAATAACTTGGATTGTCATTTCTATGTACTTTATTTTGGGGTTGCCTAGGACTAAGAAGGGGAGAGATTCTATTTTTGTTGTTGTGGATAGATTCTCTAAGATGACACATTTTATAGCTTGTCATAAAACCGATGATGTTTCAAACATTGCGGATTTGTTCTTTAGAGAAGTCGCTAGGTTGCATGGCATTCCTAGGACTATTGTTTCTCGTCGCGATGTTAAATTCTTGAGTTACTTTTGGAAGACTTTTTGGACTAAACTTGGCACAAAATTTTTGTTTTCTACTACTTTTCATCCTCAAACTGAAGTTGTCAATAGAACTTTGGGAACACTTTTGCGTGCTATTCTTAAAAAGAACTTGGATTGACATTTCTATGAACTTTATTTTGGGGTTGCCTAGGACTAAGAAGGGGAGAGATTCTATTTTTGTTGTTGTGGATAGATTCTCTTAGATAGCACATTTTATAGCTTGTCATAAAACTGATGATGCTTCAAACATTGCGTATTTGTTCTTTAGAGAAGTCGCTAGGTATCATGGCATGCCTAGGACTATTGTTTCTCGTCGTGATCTTAAATTCTTGAGTTATTTTAATAGCCTAGCCCGGTGTACGGTACGGTTTGAGTTTCGTATGTTATTGGGTTATTTGATTTAGATGTTGAGAGTTGTGTTTATGGGTTATAGTATTGTTGGTTATCATTACTTGTGGTATTGTTGATGTTCACTGATGGTAGTTGTATTGTATCAGCGTTTCGGTTCGATTTTAGTTGCATTAGATTTTGTCTTGGCGGAGAGGGGACCGCACCCGCGGTCCTTGCAGCAACGCACCCGCGGTCTTGTGCTTCAGAATTTGGTGTTTTTCCCGTAGCCTCACCGCACCCGCGGTGTGTTGGTACCGCACCCGCGGTAATGTTAGGACCGCACCCACGGTAGTCATTTCAGATTTTTGGTTGTGATGCCGTGAGCTTAGCGGACCCGCGGTAGAGGTAAGAACGCACCCGCGGTTGCGCACAGTGAAGTCGTGTTTCGAGATTTTAAGTGATATAATTGGATGATTGGTTCACTTTTTCCTCATTCTTTCCTCCTCTTTCTCGATTTTGCTCTCAAGGGTGACCTAGGGTTCCATTTTCTTTCAATTCCTTTCTTTGATTTAAGCTCCTTGTTGGATTATTGAGTTGAGATCGAAGTTCTTCTTGGTTCTAGGAAGCTAAGGTAAGCTTTTGGTATGGTTATTTCTTGGTTTTTGTAATGCCCGGAAATGTTAAAAATGTGAAGGGTACAATGTTGGAACAGATTCAGTGGCGCCCGAGCGGTAGAAAAGTCCCGCCCGAGCGCCATTGTTCAACAATGTTATGCTTTGGACAGAACCTTCCGCGCCCGAGCGGTACATTTTGACCGCCCGAGCGCCAAAGTGTCATTCGAAAAGTGTTGGACAGAGACTGCCGCGCCCGAGCGGTACATTCTTACCGCCCGAGCGCCGCCTGAAATGTGTAAAATTTTAAAGAAGACACGTATGAGATTACATGCAATATATATAATGTGTTGTCTTCACTTTCCTTCATTCAGACAACAAGAACCGAGAGCAAGCTTATTCCCTCAAGCTTTCCATGATAGAATTAGTATTGTGAATGATTTAATTATCCGAATTGTATTCCGAGTCCGGATTTGTGATCCTTGCAATAAGAGCTAGCTAAGGATGTAAGTATTGTTCAATTCCAGCATGCTTCGAAATATATGTGTTGGAAGAATTCAGATTTGAGTTATAATATGTGTTCTTGATATTATGAGCATCGTAGAAACGTTACCGGATTGATTTTCAGATACCATATGACGTTGTTTCGAAATTCCAGCATGTATTATGAGAGATTATGCAGATTTTCAGTGTTGAAATGATTGTGCTATTCATGTTGAATTGATTGAGGTTAATCGATTATTGTTATGTTGAGATTGAGTTATCGGTATCGAAGAAGTACGCCGTTATGCCGTCAACTTGTACCGAGACTGATTATTGATTATTCCAAGACTTGCCTTGAGTTGTGTTTTGATATAGAACATTTGTATATGGTCATTTCAGATTAGTCTTGACAGAGTGACATTCCGACTTCAAGATCTCGACACAGACAGTGCGACAAGAAAGGTATAATTCATGTGGTCACGGGATTGCACAACTCGATTCAGATTGATACGAGTTTCCCTAAATCACATACTAGATTGTTATTACATTTGATTATGTAATGTCTTGTTTATTGATTTATATTCGAGTCCTAAGATAGGAGATATTGGCAGATTGGCCAAAACTAGACGTTTCGGTGTATCGACGCATAGGAGCAGATTTGCTATATGTGTAGACCCTCGATACAGAGTTGACCGAAGTCTAGGAATAAGACGTACCGTTGCCCCGAGTGGTTGGGTAGATGACAGACCGTCTTATTCACACCGAGATCCCTAGATTAGAAATGAATCGAGTCGAGAATTAGAGGTTGAATACAGATTTGTATTCATTTACATGTTTTAGATTTTCATTCATGTTACTTGATATATGCTATGCTTTTGTACATGATTATGACATTGCATGCATCCATGTTTTATACTGGGATATGTTCTCACCGGAGTTATCCGGCTGTTGTCGTGTCTGTATGTGTGCATGGCAACAGGTGGGGCAGGATCTGGGTCTCGAGCTAGATGAGAGATTGATGATAGCGTGGAGATCTCGGGCGTTGAAGATCTGTAGTGTTTCCTACTAGACTTGTACCACTTATGTTTGTAGTTGGTATTTGAACACTAGTGTATACTTGTACGAAACATACATGTATGTACGTTAAGTTGTTTAATTAATATAAGACATGTTATGCTTTAATAATACATTTGAATTGATGATGAAAGCAAATTTTTGACCCACATTTTCGAACAAAGATCCAATTAAATCTCAAAAGAATTGAGTTAGAGCCCGGGTCCCCACAACAGGTGGTATCAGAGCAGTAGGTTCTGTAGACTGAGATAGAATAGAATGAGTGGGGTAGATCGAGTCATCTTCCTTGCTTTTGAGATGCTAGCATGATTTATTGCTTTCCTTATTGTATGTTGTTGTATTATCTGAATTGATTTACAGCATATACTTGTCAAGCCTGAATCAGAACCGATTCTCGATCAGTGGTTATGATCAGAGGAGGGCTGAGACAGATGATATTGATTGTGTACTAATCAGTTTTATAATCAGATTTATGCCGCCTAGACGTATACCACAGCCAGAGCAGGGTAGCACATCCGGTGCACAGATGGATGTTACTGCTACGCCGATGGAGACCTTATTGAAGAGATTTCAGTCTTTCCATCCTCCTACGCTGAAGGGCACAGAGAGTGCAGTAGAGTGCGAGAGCTGGCTTGATGATATCGAGATGCTATTTGAGTCTTTGGCATATACTGATCAGCGACGTGTGAAATTGATAGGGCATCAGATGCAAGAGGTTGCCAAGAGCTGGTGGTTGACTACGAAGAGAGCCTTGGAGCACAGAGGCATTGATACCACGTGGAAAGTCTTCAAAGACGAGTTCTATCAGCGCTTCTTCCCCGTTTCCTACCGAAAAGATAAAGGAGCTGAATTTGCGAATCTGAAGCAGGGACAGTGGAATATCGAGGAGTATGTTGCTAATTTTCTGCGTTGCTTCGATTTGCACCGCATGTAGCAGGGAACGACGAGGCAGTGGCTGATCAGTTCATCAACGGGCTGAACCCCGATGTTTTTACCTTGGTGAACACGGGACGGCCTAATACTTTTCAGAGGTACTGAACAGAGCTAAGGGAGCAGAGGCTGGCTTGATCAGGCAGCGAGGCGCTTCTTACGGTGTTCAGGGGCAGAGACCGCCACAGTCCACGACCGTACAGTTTCCACCACCTCCTCCTCGTTTTGACAGTGGAGCTAGTGGTAGTGGCAAGAAGGAATTTTTGAAGGCTAAGGGCAAGCAATTTAAGAAGTCCGGGAGTAGTTCTTCGAGCTCAAGTGGATCTCGACTGAGAGGTCAGGGGTCAGATTATAGTGGCGTATACTGTGGTTCGTGCGGAGGGCGACATGCCACGGAGCAGTGTCAAGGAGTTATGGGACGCTGTAACATCTGTAGGCAACAGGGACACTTCGCCAGAGTTTGTCCCCAGAGAGGTGCACAACGATTCCAGAGTGCAGGATCATCAGCACCAGTGCCACAGATGGAGAGACAAGCATCCTCTGTACACTCCTTTCAGCCACCATCCACACAAACCCAGCAAATACCAGGAGGTAGTCAGACAGTGAGTCAGCCTCCCCGACAGCAGGCTAGGGTGTTTGCCCTGACAGAGGAGCAGGCGCAGGAGGCGCCAGATGACGTCATTGCAGGTAACTGTTTTCTTTGCGGTTATCCTGCATATGTGTTGATTGACACAGGTGCATCTCATACATTCATAGCTGAACATTTTGCATTGAGACATTCATTGCATGTTGAGTCGATGTCTATGGTAGTGTCTATAGCTTCTCCGTTGGGAAGTGGTTTGATATCTGTGACTACTGTTAGACACTGTATGCTTCAGTTTGAGGGGCATGAGATCGATATTGATTGTGTAGTACTTGGTTTAGCTGATTTTGACTGTATAGTTGGCATAGACATGTTGACCAAGTACAGGGCCACGGTAGATTGCTTCCACAAAATTGTCAGATTCAGACCCGAAATGACAGATGAGTGGAAATTCTACGGCAAGGGTTCCAGATCTCGAATTCCCTTAGTATCTCTGACTATGAGTAGATTGCTTCAGAGAGGAGCAGAGGGCTTTCTCGTATATTCAGTAGATCTACTGAAGTCGAGCCCAGCATTGGCAGATCTGCCAGTGGTTTGCGAGTTTGTAGATGTGTTCCCAGATGAGATTCCAGGGTTGCCTCCGGTTCGAGAGGTTGATTTCAGCATAGATCTTGTGCCAGGCAGTGTTCCTATTTCGAGAGCTCCGTATAGGATGGCACCGATAGAGCTGAAAGAATTGAAAGCACAGTTGGAAGATCTTTTGTCCAAGGGATACATTAGACCAAGCGTGTCTCCTTGGGGTGCTCCGGTGCTTTTCGTTAGAAAGAAAGATGGTTCGATGCGACTGTGTATTGATTACAGACAGTTAAACAAGGCAACAGTAAAGAACAAGTATCCTTTGCCGCGCATCGACGATTTGTTTGATCAGTTACAGGGATCTTCGGTATACTCGAAGATTGATTTGAGATCAGGGTATCATCAGCTCAGAGTTAGAGACGTTGATATACCGAAGACTGCATTCCGAACCAGGTACGGACATTATGAGTTTGTTGTTATGCCTTTCGGTTTGACGAATGCACCAGCGGTATTTATGAGTTTGATGAACCGTATTTTTCAGAGATATTTAGATGATTTTTTGATTGTGTTCATTGATGATATTTTGGAGTATTCGAAGAGTCTGACTGAGCATGCAGATCATCTGAGAATTGTATTGAAGACTTTGAGAAATGAGCAGTTGTATGCTAAATTGTCCAAGTGCGAATTTTGGCTGAGACAGGTTGTCTTCTTGGGGCATATTATATCTGGAGAGGGTATTGCGGTAGATCCGAGTAAAGTTGAGGCTGTGATCAGTTGGTCGAGACCGACTTCTGTGCCTGAGATACGCAGTTTCATGGGTCTAGCCGGGTATTATCGTCGTTTTATCCGAGATTTCTCTAGTATAGCGAAGCCTATCATCCAGTTGACACAGAAGAACGTGCCATTTGTGTGGTCCGAAGATTGTGAAGCCAGTTTTGTAGAGTTGAAAAAGAGGCTGACTAGTGCACCTGTCTTGACGATTCCTGCAGGTACAGGTGAGTTTGTTGTATACTGTGACGCATCTCACAGAGGGTTAGGGTGTGTTCTTATGCAGCGTGGGCACGTGATAGCGTACGCCTCTAGACAGCTGAAGCCTCACGAAACCCGTTATCCGATTCATGATCTGGAATTGGCGGCGATTGTCTTTGCACTCAAGATCTGGCGTCGTTATCTGTATGGCGAGAAATTTGAGATCTATTCCGATCATAAGAGCCTCTGAAGTATCTCTTTTCTCAGTCAGAGTTGAACATGAGGCAGCGACGATGGCTTGATCTGCTGAAAGATTTTGATTGCGAGATCAAGTACCATCCAGGGAAGTCGAATGCAGCGGCAGACGCCTTAAGTCGAAAGGTATGTTCTTTGTCCTTGTCGACTATAGGTGTTTCGAGTTTAGTAGAAGATTGTTGCTTGTCTGGGTTGACATTTGATACAGAGAGTAGACCGTTGCGACTTGCTGCGATTCAGATTGAGCCAGATCTGATTTTGAGGATCAAAGAAGCGCAGAGAACCGATCCGAGCGTTCAGAAATCGATTGATATGGTCAGAGCAGGTCATATATCAGAGTATCAGGTTAGAGATTCTGTTCTGTATGTGAATAACCGCTTAGTAGTGCCAGAGATTTCATATTTGAGACGACAGATCATGTCGGAGGCACACTGTAGTCGGTTCAGCATTCATCCTGGAGGCAGGAAGATGTACAATGATTTGAAGACACAATTCTGGTGGAAGCAGATGAAAACAGATATTGCAGAATTTGTGTCTAGATGCCTGAATTGCCAGCAGGTGAAGGCAGAAAGAAAGAATCCCAGAGGTTTACTTCAGAGTTTGTCTATTCCGGAATGGAAATGGGATCACATTTCCATGGACTTCGTGACAAAGTTACCTCGATCTTCGCGGGGCTGTGACGCGATTTGGGTTGTGATAGACAGACTGACCAAATCAGCGTGCTTTATTCCGTACAGAATGACCTATCGACACGATCAGATGGCAGAGTTGTATGTCAGAGAGGTCGTCAGATTGCACGGTGTGCCCAAGTCGATCGTATCAGATCGTGATCCACGATTTACTTCTCACTTTTGGCACAGCTTGCAGCAGGCTTTGGGTACGACTTTACACCTGAGCACTGCTTATCATCCTCAGACGGACGGACAGTCAGAGCGGACTATCCAGACTTTAGAGGACATGCTGAGAGCTGTAGTACTAGATTTTGGTACTAGTTGGCAAGATTCATTGCCGTTGTGTGAGTTTTCATACAACAACAGCTATCAGACTAGCATTAAGATGGCACCGTTCGAAGCTTTATACGGAAAGAAGTGCAGATCTCCATTGTACTGGGATGATATCTCTGAGGTACCAGAGTTGGGGTCTGATATGATTCGTGAGATGATCGATAAAGTGAAGACCATTCAGAACAGAATGAAGATGGCACAAGATAGGCAAACGAAGTACGCCAATATCAGACGCAGACCGTTAGTATTCGAGCAGGGAGACAGAGTGTTTTTGAAGATTTCTCCTTTCAGAGGCGTTGTCAGATTTGGCAAACGAGGAAAGTTGTAAGGCTCGAAGATTTAGTTATCATAATCAGATGGATTTGTTGATAATTAAGATGATTGTAGATGTATTTTATTGGACTAGAAAAGAAAGAAAAATGTACAATAAAGATGAGGATCAACCAAAAGAAATGAGGAGAGTCGAAGCTCCAGCGCACATGCGCGAAGATATGCGCGCACATGCGCGTGAATTCCAGTAGCCTCGGCGCACATGCGCGAGACAATGCGCGCATATGCGCGATGCATCCAGCAGCTATGGCGCACATGCGCGAGTTTAGTCGCGCATATGCGCGGTCGGTCCAGAAGCTTGGGCGCATAGGCGCGAAAGGAACGGCGCATATGCGCGAGGTGTTGGATTGCCGAGACCGTAGGTCTCGCGCACATGCGCGAGTGATGCCGCGCATATGCGCGAGACGTGTGCGTCAAAAGATTTGCCATGTGTCTTGAACCATGCAATATATATAGAGGTGGCACGAATTCTTCTCATTCCAGCCAGAGTCGACGCTTTCAGAGGAAGGGAGATTCTTGTTCTTAGGTTCCCTAAATTATGCTTTGGCAAGATTTAGCAATCCAAATTCAAATCCGACTGCGGTTTTGAGATCCTCTCGTTATTGGCTACAAAGTGATGTAAGTTTTAGGTAATTTCAACAAGTTTCGAAATTCAGATGTTTGGGGAATGAGAATATGATAGTTATATTGTGTTCTTGGCGTATTGAGCATGATATATTTGTAAACGGATCAAAGAAATGATATCATATGCATTTCCTATGAATTTCAGTATGGTTTATGAATTATTGGGGCAGAATTATTGTGTTTCGGATGGATATTGTATTGGATTATGATTGAGAATAAGATAGTGTTGATATCTGTTAAGAATGGGATTGACCGATATCGAGAATTACGTCGTTATGCCGTCAAATTGTATCGAGATCACGTAGTGACTCGGATATATGTTGATTTAGATTAGAAATTGATAGAGTGCGTATTCACATTTCCATTTCAGATTCGTATTGGCGATCGTGACAGCGATTCTACGACGAAAGGTATAGTACATGTTTTGTTTGGGGAATCACGACTCAAATGAGATCACATTTGAGTTTCCCAACCAAAATCACATACTTGTTTTATTGTTCATACCTTGATATGATTATGATTGTTATAGATTGATTTATAGAACTTGTATGCAGATCTTGCTATGCTTTGTTTACAGTTCGTGTAGCATTGCATTATGCTTGTTTGCAGATTTTGTATTCATGCATTAAGATAGGGCAGTCTGGAGATCAGGCAGACTACTAGATGTTCGGCGATATCTCAGCTTAGGGGAAGATCACCGCCCCTTTGTAGACGTGGATACAGATCAGGCCGAAGTCTAGGAATAAGACGTACAGCACCTCGATTGGTAGGGTAGGTGACAGCCAGTGACGTCTTATTCACAACGGGATCCCTAGAGTTCTAGTCGGGTCGAGTCTAGACATGATTAGATTCACATTGCATGATTTTATATTTATGACATTCATATCAGCATGTTTCATGTTTAGATTGTTTATATGCATGTTACATGTTTATACTGGGATTTGTTCTCACCGGTTTTCCGGCTGTTGTTATGTCTGTATGTGTGCATAACAACAGGTGGGGCAGGATCTCGGTCGAGACAGAGATGATCGGGTTAGCGTGGAGATCTCGGGCGTAGCAGATGGACCAGTAGTTGTCTTTTATTATGTACTGTCTTTTAATACTGGTTAGTCGAGGACATACAGAATAAGACATGTGTATTATGTTTGTATGTTGTAAATTAAATAAAGATTGATGCTTGTTTAATTACATTTGATTAAATGTAGAAGCAAAAAATTGACCCACGTTTTAGAATAATGATCCATTTAATCCCAAGAAAAAGAATTAGAGCCCGGGTCCCCACAACAGGTGGTATCAGAGCCGATAGTTCCTTTAGACTAAGATAAGATAGAATGAGCGGGGTAGATCGAGTCTTCTTCCTTGCTTATGATGTGCTAGCATGTTTATTGCTTTCCTTATTACATGTTGTTGTTATCTGATCGATTATAACATGTGATTAACTGAATCAGAACTGATTCTAGATCAGAGGTAACTGACTAGAGGATGGCGGAGACAGTTGTATATTTTGTCTACTAATCCGTTGGTTTATTAGATATGCCTCCTAGAAGAGCAGCAGTACCTCTACGACCAGCAGCGCCAGAACAGGGGAGCACATCCGGAGATCCTATGGATGTTACGGCGACCCCTATGGAGACGTTGCTGAAGCGATTCCAATCTTTTCGACCTCCCACATTAAAAGGTACCGAGAATGCCATCGAGTGCGAAAGTTGGCTTGAGGATATTGAAATGTTATTCGACTCTTTGGAGTACAGTGACGAGAAGAGAATAAAGCTAATTGGCCATCAATTGCAAGATATAGCCAAGAATTGGTGGTTGAACATTAGGAGAGCTTTAGAGCAGCGGGGTACCGAGATTACTTGGAAGGGATTCAAGACGGAGTTCTATCAGCGTTTCTTTCCCATCTCCTATCGCAAGGATAAATGTGCTGAATTTGCCAATCTGAGGCAAGGGCCACTGAACATTGAGGAGTACATTGCCAAATTCTCTTCTTTGCTTCGTTTTGCACCCCATGTTTCAGGTAGTGATGAGACGGTGGCGGACCAATTCATAAATGGCTTGAACCCGGACATCTTTACCTTGGTAAACACGGGAAGACCTAATAACTTTGCGGATGCATTGAATCGAGCCAAGGGTACAGAAGCAGGATTGTTGAGGCAGCGGAGTGCTCCTTATGTTGCTCCGATACCGAGACCACCAGCACCTACCATTCCTCCTCCTCCAAGATTTGATAGTGGCGGTAGTAGCAATGGCAGAAAGGAACAGCTGAAGGCGAAGGGGAAACAGTTTAAGCGACCTGGGAGCAGTTCGTCCAGCTCCAGCGGATCAAGACAGACGGGTTTTGATCAAAGTTCAAGGACTTCAGGTGTCTACTGCAATTCTTGTGGAGGTAGGCATGCAACTGAACAGTGCCAGGGAGTTACAGGCCGATGTAACATTTGTAAGCAACCGGGGCATTTTGCCAAAGTCTGTCCCCAGAGAGGTGTACAGCAAGGCCAGAGTGGAAGAGCATCCGGGTCAGTACCTCAGTTTGAGCGGCAGGCATCATCGGTCCACTCTTTTCAGCCTCCACCAGCACAGACCCAACCCAGAGCTCGAGGTAGTCAGACGGTGAGTCAACCTCCGAGGCAACAGGCCCAAGTGTTTGCATTGACCGAAGAGCAAGCACAAGATGCACCAGATGATGTTATAGCAGGTAATTGTCTCCTTTATGGTTATCCTGCTTATATCTTGATAGATACAGGTGCATCACATACATTCATTTCAGAGCGATTTGCATTGTTGCATTCCTTGCCTGTTGAGTCTTTGCTAGATGTTGTATCTATTAATTCTCCGTTGGGAAGTGGATTGATATCTGTAACTACGGTTAGACATTGCATTCTACAGTTTGAAGGGCATGAGATTGACCTAGATTCTATAGTGTTGGGTCTAGCTGATTTTGACTGTATAGTCGGTATTGATATGCTAACGAAGTACAGAGCTACCGTGGATTGTTTCCACAAGATTGTCAGATTCAGACCCGAGATGACAGACGAGTGGAAATTCTACGGGAAGGGTTCCAGATCTCGGATTCCCTTGATTTCGGCTCTTACTATGAACAGATTGTTACAGAAAGGAGCGGATGGTTTCTTTATTTATGCTATAGATATGCAGAAGTCGAGCCCGGCATTGGCGGATTTGCCAGTAGTACGGGAATTTCCAGATATTTTTCCAGATGAAATCCCAGGATTACCTCCGGTTCGAGAGGTTGATTTTAGCATTGAACTTGTACCAGGTACCGTTCCTATTTCGAGAGCTCCGTATAGGATGGCACCTATTGAACTAAAAGAATTGAAAGCACAATTAGAAGATCTTCTAGCCAAGGGATATATCAGACCTAGTGTATCTCCTTGGGGCGCTCCGGTGCTGTTTGTGCGAAAGAAAGATGGTTCGATGCGATTGTGTATAGATTATAGGCAACTGAACAAGGCAACGATCAAAAATAAATATCCTTTGCCTAGGATTGATGATTTATTTGATCAGTTGCAGGGATCTTCCGTGTATTCGAAGATTGATTTGCGTTCTGGGTATCATCAGCTCAGAGTTCGAGATATAGATATACCAAAGACAGCATTTCGAACCAGGTATGGACATTACGAATTTATTGTCATGCCTTTTGGTTTAACAAATGCTCCTGCGGTGTTTATGGGCTTGATGAACCAAGTATTTCAGAGATATTTGGATGAATTTGTCATTGTTTTCATCGATGATATTTTGGTGTATTCGAAGAACAGAAATGAGCATGCAGAGCATCTCAGAATTGTTTTGCAGACGTTGAGAAACGAGCGACTGTATGCAAAATTGTCAAAGTGTGAGTTTTGGTTGAATCGAGTTGTCTTTTTGGGACATATCATATCTGGAGATGATATTTCTGTAGATCCGAGTAAAGTAGAAGCTGTGATCAGTTGGTCGAGGCCGACTTCTGTACCAGAAATACGCAGTTTCATGGGCCTAGCCGGATACTATAGAAGATTTATCAAGGATTTCTCCAGTATTGCCAAGCCAATAACTCAATTGACGCAAAAGAATGAACCATTTGTTTGGTCAGAGGAGTGCGAGTCTAGCTTTCTAGAGTTGAAGAAAAGGCTGACCAGTGCTCCAGTATTGACGATACCTTCAGGTACGGGTGATTTCGTTGTATATTTTGATGCTTCTCATAGAGGTTTGGGATGTGTTCTTATGCAGCGAGGCCATGTGATCGCATACGCCTCGAGACAATTGAAGCCACACGAGATCCGATACCTCATTCATGATCTGGAATTGGCGGCTATCGTATTTGCATTAAAGATTTGGCGTCATTATCTCTACGGCGAAAAATTTGAGATATTTTCCGATCACAAGAGCTTAAAGTACCTATTTTCTCAATCAGAACTGAATATGAGGCAGCGTAGATGGCTAGATCTTCTGAAAGATTTTGACTGTGAAATCAAATATTATCCAGGGAAGTCAAATGCAGCAGCAGATGCCTTGAGTCGTAAGGTATGTTCTTTGTCCTTATCGACGATAGGTGTTAAAGAGTTAGTTGAAAATTGCTGTACATCTGGATTAGAATTTGATACAGATAGTAAGCCACTACGACTTTTTACGTTCCAAGTTGAGCCCAATTTGATTATAAAGATCAAGGAAGCACAAAGAACTGATCATAATGTGCAGAAATCAATCCAAATGGTCAGATCAGGGCATGTATCAGAATATCAGGTACGAGATCATGTGTTGTACGTGAATAACCGTCTAGTTGTGCCAGATGTTGCAGATTTGAGACAGCAGATTCTGACACAGGCACATTGTAGTCGGTTCAGCATTCATCCTGGTGGCAGGAAGATGTACAATGACTTGAAGACACAGTTCTGGTGGAAACAAATGAAATCAGACATTGCCGAATTTGTGTCTAAGTGTTTGAACTGCCAACAGGTGAAAGCTGAGAGGAAGAAGCCTGGTGGATTACTTCAGAGTTTAGCCATTCCAGAATGGAAATGGGATCACATTTCCATGGATTTTGTGACGAAGTTACCACGATCATCCAGAGGCTGCGATGCGATTTGGGTTATTATTGACAGATTGACCAAATCTGCTTGTTTCATTCCATACAGAATGACGTATAGACAGGATCAGATGGCGGAGATTTATATTCGAGAGGTAGTCAGATTGCATGGAGTGCCGAAGTCTATCGTATCGGATCGTGATCCACGATTCACTTCACACTTCTGGCACAGTTTACAGCAGGCCTTAGGTACGACATTACACCTGAGTACTGCTCACCATCCTCAGACAGACGGACAGTCAGAACGGACTATCCAGACATTAGAGGATATGTTGAGAGCCGTCGTGCTAGATTTTGGCATTAGTTGGCAAGATTCTCTACCTCTTTGTGAATTCTCTTACAATAATAGCTATCAGACGAGTATCGAGATGGCACCGTTTGAAGCTTTGTATGGCAAGAAGTGCAGATCTCCGCTATATTGGGATGACGTTTCAGAAGTACCAAAACTTGGGCCAGATATGATTCGTGACATGACAGAGAAGGTGAAACTCATTCAGAAGAGGATGAAGACAGCACAAGATCGACAAGCAAAGTATGCCAATATCAGACGTAGACCGTTAGTATTTGAGGCGGGAGATAGAGTATTCTTGAAAATTTCTCCGTTCAGAGGCGTTGTAAGATTTGGCAGACGCGGGAAATTATCTCCTCGATACATTGGTCCTTACGAGATTCTTGAGAAGATTGGCGATCGAGCTTATCGAATTGCACTTCCTCCTTCTCTATCTGGGATACATGACGTCTTTCATGTATCGATGTTGCGAAAATATATGCCAGACATTTCTCATGTCATTCCACCTGACGAAGCTGAACTTGATCAGACCTTGAGCTACGTGGAACAACCGATACAGATCCTTGATCGGAAGGAAAATAAACTCAGAACGAAGAATATTCCTCTAGTGAAAGTCCAATGGAGTCGTCACGGCGCTGAAGAAGCGACATGGGAGACAGAAGCCAACATGCGATAGAAACACCCCGACTTATTTCAATAATGTAAGTATTGATCTAGCTTTGATATTATTACTTTTGATGCTTTCATTGATAGAATGATATGCGATTTCGAGGGCGAAATCATTTCTTAGAGGGGAAGAAATGTAAGGCTCGAAGATTTAGTTATCATAATCAGATGGATTTGTTGATAATTAAGATGATTGTAGATGTATTTTATTGGACTAGAAAAGAAAGGAAAATGTACAATAAAGATGAGGATCAACCAAAAGAAATGAGGAGAGTCGAAGCTCCAGCGCACATGCGCGAAGATATGCGCGCACATGCGCGTGAATTCCAGTAGCCTCGGCGCACATGCGCGAGACAATGCGCGCATATGCGCGATGCATCCAGCATCTATGGCGCACATGCGCGAGTTTAGTCGCGCATATGCGCGGTCGGTCCAGAAGCTTGGGCGCATAGGCGCGAAAGGAACGGCGCATATGCGCGAGGTGTTGGATTGCCGAGACCGTAGGTCTCGCGCACATGCGCGAGTGATGCCGCGCATATGCGCGAGACGTGTGCGTCAAAAGATTTGCCATGTGTCTTGAACCATGCAATATATATATAGAGGTGGCACGAATTCTTCTCATTCCAGCCAGAGTCGACGCTTTCAGAGGAAGGGAGATTCTTGTTCTTAGGTTCTCTAAATTATGCTTTGGCAAGATTTAGCAATCCAAATTCAAATCCGACTGCGGTTTTGTGATCCTCTCGTTATTGGCTACAAAGTGATGTAAGTTTTAGGTAATTTCAACAAGTTTCGAAATTCAGATGTTTGGGGAATGAGAATATGATAGTTATATTGTGTTCTTGGCGTATTGAGCATGATATATTTGTAAACGGATCAAAGAAATGATATCATATGCATTTCCTATGAATTTCAGTATGGTTTATGAATTATTGGGGCAGAATTATTGTGTTTCGGATGGATATTGTATTGGATTATGATTGAGAATAAGATAGTGTTGATATCTGTTAAGAATGGGATTGACCGGTATCGAGAATTACGTCGTTATGCCGTCAAATTGTATCGAGATCACGTAGTGACTTGGATATATGTTGATTTAGATTAGAAATTGATAGAGTGTGTATTCACATTTCCATTTCAGATTCGTATTGGCGATCGTGACAGCGATTCTACGACGAAAGGTATAGTACATGTTTTGTTTGGGGAATCACGACTCAAATGAGATCACATTTGAGTTTCCCAACCAAAATCACATACTTGTTTTATTGTTCATACCTTGATATGATTATGATTGTTATAGATTGATTTATAGAACTTGTATGCAGATCTTGCTATGCTTTGTTTACAGATCGTGTAGCATTGCATTATGCTTGTTTGCAGATTTTGTATTCATGCATTAAGATAGGGCAGTCTGGAGATCAGACAGACTACTAGATGTTCGGCGATATCTCAGCTTAGGGGAAGATCACCGCCCCTTTGTAGACGTGGATACAGATCAGGCCGAAGTCTAGGAATAAGACGTACAGCACCTCGATTGGTAGGGTAGGTGACAGCCAGTGACGTCTTATTCACAACGGGATCCCTAGAGTTCTAGTCGAGTCGAGTCTAGACATGATTAGATTCACATTGCATGATTTTATATGAATGACATTCATATCAGCATGTTTCATGTTTAGATTGTTTATATGCATGTTACATGTTTATACTGGGATTTGTTCTCACCGGTTTTCCGGCTGTTGTTATGTCTGTATGTGTGCATAACAACAGGTGGGGCAGGATCTGGGTCGAGACAGAGATGATCGGGTTAGCGTGGAGATCTCGGGCGTAGCAGATGGACCAGTAGTTGTCTTTTATTATGTACTGTCTTTTAATACTGGTTAGTCGAGGACATACAGAATAAGACATGTATATTATGTTTGTATGTTGTAAATTAAATAAAGATTGATGCTTGTTTAATTACATTTGATTAAATGTAGAAGCGAAAAATTGACCCACGTTTTAGAATAATGATCCATTTAATCCCAAGAAAAAGAATTAGAGCCCGGGTCCCCACAAAAGTTGTCTCCTAGATACGTCGGTCCATATGAGATCCTTGAGAATATTGGCGATCGAGCTTACAGACTTGCTCTTCCTCCTTCATTGTCTGGTATACATAACGTTTTTCATGTATCAATGTTACGTAAATATATGCCAGATAGTTCTCATGTCATTCAGCCTGACGAAGCCGAGTTAGATCAAACTCTGAGCTATGTTGAAAGACCGATACAGATTCTTGATCGGAAGGAAAAACAACTCAGAACAAAGACTATTCCGCTTGTGAAGGTTCAGTGGAGTCGTCATGGCATCGAGGAAGCAACTTGGGAGACAGAGTCTGATATGAGACAGAGATATCCTGAGTTATTCACATGATTTAAGTATTTATTCAGCTTTTGGTTACACTGCTGCTTATATACGCCCTGAGTTGATGCTTGTAAGTTCGAGGACGAACTTATATCTAAGAGGGGGAGAAATGTAATGCCCGGAAATGTTAAAAATGTGAAGGGTACAATGTTGGAACAGATTCAGTGGCGCCCGAGCGGTAGAAAAGTCCCACCCGAGCGCCATTGTTCAACAATATTATGCTTTGGACAGAACCTTCCGCGCCCGAGCGGTACATTTTGACCGCCCGAGCGCCAAAGTGTCATTCGAAAAGTGTTGGACAGAGACTGCCGCGCCCGAGCGGTACATTCTTACCGCCTGAGCGCCGCCTGAAATGTGTAAAATTTTAAAGAAGACACGTATGAGATTACATGCAATATATATAATGTGTTGTCTTCACTTTCCTTCATTCAGACAACAAGAACCGAGAGCAAGCTTATTCCCTCAAGCTTTCCATGATAGAATTAGTATTGTGAATGATTTAATTATCCGAATTGTATTCCGAGTCCGGATTTGTGATCCTTGCAACAAGAGCTAGCTAAGGATGTAAGTATTGTTCAATTCCAGCATGCTTCGAAATATATGTGTTGGAAGAATTCAGATTTGAGTTATAATATGTGTTCTTGATATTATGAGCATCGTAGAAACGTTACCGGATTGATTTTCAGATACCGTATGACGTTGTTTCGAAATTCCAGCATGTATTATGAGAGATTATGCAGATTTTCAGTGTTGAAATGATTGTGCTATTGATGTTGAATTGATTGAGGTTAATCGATTATTGTTATGTTGAGATTGAGTTATCGGTATCGAAGAAGTACGCCGTTATGCCGTCAACTTGTACCGAGACTGATTATTGATTATTCCAAGACTTGCTTGAGTTGTGTTTTGATATAGAACATTTGTATATGGTCATTTCAGATTAGTCTTGACAGAGTGACATTCCGACTTCAAGATCTCGACACAGACAGTGCGACAAGAAAGGTATAATTCATGTGGTCACGGGATTGCACAACTCGATTCAGATTGATACGAGTTTCCCTAAATCACATACTAGATTGTTATTACATTTGATTATGTAATGTCTTGTTTATTGATTTATATTCGAGTCCTAAGATAGGAGATATTGGCAGATTGGCCAAAACTAGACGTTTCGGTGTATCGACGCATAGGAGCAGATTTGCTATATGTGTAGACCCTCGATATAGAGTTGACCGAAGTCTAGGAATAAGACGTACCGTTGCCCCGAGTGGTTGGGTAGGTGACAGACCGTCTTATTCACACCGGGATCCCTAGATTAGAAATGAATCGAGTCGAGAATTAGAGGTTGAATACAGATTTGTATTCATTTACATGTTTTAGATTTTCATTCATGTTACTTGATATATGCTATGCTTTTATACATGATTATGACATTGCATGCATCCATGTTTTATACTGGGATATGTTCTCACCGGAGTTATCCGGCTGTTATCGTGTCTGTATGTGTGCATGGCAACAGGTGGGGCAGGATCTAGGTCTCGAGCTAGATGAGAGATTGATGATAGCGTGGAGATCTCGGGCGTTGAAGATCTGTAGTGTTTCCTACTAGACTTGTACCACTTATGTTTGTAGTTGGTATTTGAACACTAGTGTATACTTGTACGAAACATACATGTATGTACGTTATGTTGTTTAATTAATATAAGACATGTTATGCTTTAATAATACATTTGAATTGATGTTGAAAGCAAATTTTTGACCCACATTTTCGAACAAAGACCCAATTAAATCCCAAAAGAATTGAGTTAGAGCCCGGGTCTCCACAGTTTTGGAGTGAGAGATGATATGAGTTTGTTGAATGTGTTGGTTTTATGGATTAATTGGCATGGGTTCTTGGTTATTGAGTTGTTAATGGTGTTATTTATGGTTTATTGTTGTAGGATTTCAACCAAGGGTTTAGATTGGAGGTTTCAAGTGGTTATAAATGGAATCTCATTTATTGTGCTCACATGATACTATATGTATTGTTTTTCAATGGTTTTAATGTGTTATTCCCTTCATTCGATTCATGTATATGTATTGATACACTTGTTATGTATATTGGAGGCATTTTTATGTCTCAATTATTGAAAAGGGAATACAAGAGAAAAGAGTTTGCAAAGTGTTTGTTTAAATGCCAAAGAGAGAATTCAAATTGATTTATGGATTGATAGATACATAGTCAGAGATTGCATGTAATTAGTTGATCAACGACCATAGACTTATATCCCTCAGAGTTGTCGATTTATATCGATGGGATATAGGTAAGAGACAGAGATACTATATAGATGTCAATCCATACCAGAGAAAAGAGAAATAACATCTTATTGTTATGCTATGCCTTATTATCCACATTTCAGAGTTGATGGTATTTACGTTTTTAAAGCTATGATTTTCAGAGTATGCTATGTATGTCTATTGCTATGTAAGAGTTCCACTTGCTGAGTTTTATACTCATTTCAGTTATTTCATGTGATGCAGATCAGAGTGACGGGCCAGGACGTTGATTGTGGGCCGGAGTCATATGCATATAGAGAAGGAGGAAAATGATATTTTGTTGGTATTTTTGGACATTATCATAGGAATGATATTTTGTATTTTTGTTATATCATTTGAATTATCATGTAATTACTTTTGATTGAAAATATTTTATGGTAATGTAATTTGAAACCTCCTTCCATTTGAAAGAAAATTTTAAATTTCGCTGTATTTTATTAAATTGGGTCGATGTGTCACATTTAGTGGTATCAGAGCTCCTTTCTTCGGACCAATGCATATGACTTCGTCTACTTTCAACAGTCCGGGGTATGTCTTCTTCTACATCTACTCATTGTTATCTATTGATTTGTAGTTTGTGTGCACATTGTAGAGTATGCCTCCTAAGAGGAAAGCCGTAGAGGGTGAGGATAGTTCTTCCTCTAGAGTTGTCGATGAGTTCAGCAAGTTGTTGAAAGAGCAAGCCAAGGTCCATAGTGAGCAGATCCAGCAGTTGCTTCGTATGCAAGGTGCAGGCCAAGGCAGAGGTCAAGTGAGAGGCCAAGTAGCTCAAGCAGTTGGTACCGATGGCATCTTTACTGCTTTCAAGAGGATGGATCCACCGGAATTTGCAGGAAGCACTGATCCATTAGTGGCCGTAGAGTGGATCAAGGCACTCGAGGCTATCTTTGATCATCTCAACTACGAGGACAAGGACATAATCAGTTGTGCAGTGTTCATGCTAGTCAAGGCTGCACATTTTTGGTGGAATGCGACCAAGGTTAGTGTTGATCTACCGGCTTTGAAGTGGCAAGAGTTCACCGATCTTTTCTATGATAAGTATTTCCCAGAGGCACTTCGAGCGCGGAATGTGACTGAGTTCTTGGAGCTTCGTCAGGGAGGCATGAATGTCGTTGAATACATTTTGAAGTTCGAGGAGGGCTGTTTGTTTGCCCCATATATTGCTTCTAACGACAAGGATAAAGGTGCTCATTTCATCAGAGGCCTTAGAGCGGAGATCAGAAGAGATATCAACATGTTGAAGGCTGTGACATTCAAGGAGATTGTGTCTAAGGCATTGTTGGCTGAGCAAGACGAGAAAGACATTGCCAGAGAGAGGCAAGCGAGACAGCAGGCCATTGCTCAGAGGGGTCAGGGTTCGAGTCAGCGAGGCAAAGATCGTTTCAAGGGGAAAGGCAAGATAGAGTCAAGTCCTAAACCACCGGCAGTCCCATTTGATCCCGAGAAGCCTTTGTGTCCCAAGTGCAGTCGTCATCATCGGGGAGAGTGCAGATTTGGCACTCATACTTGTTATCGTTGTGGCACTGTAGGCCATATTGCCAAAGACTGTCCAAGAGGAGCGAGTAAAGAGAAGGTTCAGGGTCGCATCTTTACCATGACGAAGGAAGGTATAAACCATGATTCTTCTGTGATCTCTAGCACTATTTTAATTTCAGGCAGAGTAGCTACGACATTGATTGATACAGGTGCTACTCATTCTTTTATGTCTGAATTGTTTTTGAGATCTTTGGGTATAGTTCCTTCTGTTCTTCCCCTCCAGTTCAATGTTGTTTTGCCTTCGGGAGATGTGTTGTGCCCGACATCTATTGTGTATGCGTGCTCTGTTCAAATCGATGAACGAGTGGTTTATGCTGATCTGATTGTTATCCCAATGGTTGCATTTGATATTATTCTTGGCATGGATTGGCTATCGACCTATCGTGCAGTGATTGATTGGGTTGCTAAGACGGTGTCATTTGCAGATGATGGCAATAGGGAAGGTATGCTCGCCAGTGCAGGTACTTCGCTGGTCCTTCCTTTTATTTCTTGTCTTGAGGCTGAGAAATTGTTGTGTAGAGGATGTGATGGGTTCTTTGCTTCTATTGTGGATGTGGATAAGATTGTGAAATTGAATATTGATGATATTAATGTGGTGAGTGAGTTCTCTGATGTGTTTGAGGATGATGTTCCGGGTTTGCCGCCGGACAGAGATGTGGAGTTTGTGATTGATCTAGTTCCAGGTACGGTTCCTATTTCCAAGGCTCCATATAGAATATTCCCTTCAGAGATGAAGGAGTTGAAGACGCAGTTGCAGGATCTTTTGGATAAAGGTTTCATTCGACCGAGTTCTTCGCCTTGGGGAGCTCTGGTTCTTTTCGTCAAGAAGAAAGACGGGTCGTTGCTTCTGTGTATTGATTACAGAGAGATCAACAAAGTGACTATCAAGAATAAGTATCCGTTGCCTCGGATAGATGATTTGTTTGATCAGTTGCAGGGGGCTACCGTGTTCTTGAAGATTGATCTGCGATCTGGCTACTATCAGTTGAAAGTTATGGAGTCTGATATCCCTAAGACGGCGTTCCGGACCAGGTACGGTCATTATGAATTTCTTGTGATGTCTTTTGGTCTGACCAATGCTCCTTCGGTCTTCATGGATCTGATGAACCGGGTGTTCAAGCCGTATTTGGATAGCTTCGTCATTGTTTTCATCGACGACATTCTGATTTATTCCAAGACCAGAGAGCTTCATGCAGAGCATCTCACAGTTGTTCTTCAGTTGCTGAGAGAGAAGAGATTGTATGCTAAGTTGAAGAAGTGTGAGTTCTGGTTGGAGCGGATTTCTTTTCTAGGCCATGTTGTTTGGAAGGATGGTATAGCTGTTGATCCCGTGAAGATTGAGGCCATTCAGAAGTGGCCTATCCCTACCACTGTATCAGAGGTACGCAGTTTTCTTGGTTTGGCGGGTTTCTATCGTCGCTTTATTTCAGAATTTTCCTAGATTGCCCTGCCGTTAACCAATCTGACGAGGAAGACTGTGAAGTTTGAGTGGTCCAATGATTGCCAGAGTGGATTTCAAGAGTTGAAGGATAAGTTGACGATAGCTCCTGTTTTTGCATTGCCCAGTGGTTCCGAGGACTTTGTCGTTTATACCGATGCATCGAAGAAGGGTCTTGGTGCAGTGCTGATGAAACGTGGAAAGGTAATAGCCTATGCTTCTCGCCAGTTGAAGGAATACGAGAAAAATTATCCTACGCACGATTTGGAGCTGGCAGCTGTGGTTTTCGCCCTAAAGATATGGAGACATTATTTGTATGGAGAAAAGTGTGAAATTTTCACGGACCACAAGAGTTTGATGTATTTGTTCTCTCAGAAAGAGCTCAATATGCGACAGAAGAGGTGGTTAGAGCTTGTCAAAGATTATGATGTGACGATCAATTACCACCCAGGGAAAGCGAATGTTGTAGCGGATGCCTTGAGCCGTAAGTCGAGTTCTTCTTTGAGTTCGATGATTCAGCAGCCGTTGCTGTTAGACTTACAGAGAGAGGAGATAGCTTTGGTAGTTCCGGGGACCATTGCTCGCTTTTCAGCGTTGGTTATTCGAGCTACATTGACGGACAGGATCCGTAGAGAGCAGGCCAGTGATTTGCAGTTGGCATAGATGAGAGCTAGAGCAGAGGAGAGAGGTAACTCAGAGTTTGGAGTGAAAGGAGATGGTTTGGTAACTTTTAGAGGCCGTATCTGTGTTCCTGTTGGTGATGATATTCGGCGAGACATTTTGACTGAGGCTCATACCGCGCCATATTCGATACATCCAGGCAGCACCAAGATGTATCAGGATCTTCGTAGACTTTATTGGTGGCCAGGTATGAAAAAAGATATTGCCATGTTTATTTCTCAGTGCCTAACTTGTCAGCAGGTGAAGATTGAGCACCAGAGACCTGCTGGGACATTGTTATCATTGCCGATTCCTCAATGGAAATGGGAGCATATTACGACGGACTTCGTAACTGGTCTTCCAAGGACGCAGAAAGGTTTTAATTCCATTTGGGTTATTGTTGATCGGTTGACCAAGTCAGTGCACTTTCTTCCAGTCAAGGCTACGTACTCCATGAACCAGTATGCCGAGGAGTACGTAGCAGAGATTGTTAGACTTCATGGTGTTCCTGTGTCGATCGTGTCTGATCGTGACCCTATATTTACTTCAGAGTTTTGGAAGAGTTTGCACAGAGCTATGGGTTCACGGTTAGCATTCAGTACAGCTTATCACCCCCAGATCGACGGTCAATTAGAGAGAGTTATTCAGATTCTTGAGGATATGCTCAGAGCTTGTACTATTGATTATCCTTGTAGCTGGGACTCCAAGTTGCTTTGGTTGAGTTTACGTACAACAACAGTTACTAAGCGACGATTGGCATGGCACCGTATGAAGCCCTTTATGGCAGGAAGTGTAGATCTCCCTTGTATTGGGATGAGGTTGGTGAGAGGAAGGTGTTGGGTCCAGAGTTGGTCCAACAGACGGCTGATGTTGTTGCTGTTATTCGAGAGAGGATGAAGACAGCACAGTCGAGACAGAAGAGCTATGCAGATGTGCGTCGCAGACCGTTGCAGTTTGAGGTGGGCGACCATGTGTTCTTGAAGATAGCACCTCTTAAGGGTGTGATGCGGTTTGGCAAGAAGGGCAAGTTGAGTCCGAGATTTATTGGTCCATTTGAGATTTTAGACAGAGTTGGGGATCTAGCTTACAGGTTAGCCCTACCGACAGATCTTGACAGAGTTCACAATGTTTTTCATGTGTCTATGCTCAGGAAGTATATTGCGAATCCTTCCCATGTTCTTCGCCACGAGCCATTGGATTTGACGTCGAATTTGACCTATCAAGAGATTCCAGTCCAGATTCTGGATCGCAGAGTCAGAGTATTGAGGAACAAAGAGATCGGCATCGTTAATGTCCTTTGGAGGAATCATTTGATTGAAGAGGCCACGTGGGAACCAGAGGATGAGATGAGAGAGAAGTATCCTGAATTGTTTGTGCAGTGACGTCAATTTCGAGGACGAAATTCCCTTAAGGAGGGGAGATTGGAATAGCCTAGCCCAGTGTACGGTACGGTTTAAGTTTCGTATGTTATTGGGTTATTTGATTTAGATGTTGAGAGTTGTGTTTATGGGTTGTAGTATTGTTGGCTATCATTACTTGTGGTATTGTTGATGTTCATTGATGGTAATTGTATTGTATCAGCGTTTCAGTTCGATTTTAGTTGCGTTAGATTTTGTCTTGGCCGAGAGGGGACCGCGCCCACGGTCCTTGCAGCAGCGCACCCGCGGTCTTGTGCTTCAGAATTTGGTGTTTTTCCCGTAGCCTCACCGCACCCGCGGTAATGTTAGGACCACACCCGCGGTCATCGATTTCAGATTTTTGGTTGTGATGCCATGAGCTTAGCGCACCCGCGGTAGAGGTAAGAGCGCACCCGGGTGTTAGAGTAGGTGCACGTCGAGCCAAGTGTTGGCCGACTGTTCACAATGAAACTCTTTGTATAAACGATCTTTATTTTAATAATATTTGAATTTATTAATTTGGCGCATCTTTATCTTTATACCCATGCTAGCTGCATAGATAAAGCCCTTGAATATACAAATAGTAGAAAGAATATGAGATGCTCATATGATGAGTATCATGAAACTCATATTTGTAATACTGTATATTCTAAACTGTTCCTAGTCGATTCAGCCGCCACTAAGAAGGATAAAGGCCGCTCGAGTTAGAGACTAGTATCTGCGATGTGAGTACCATGTTTCATTGGTAGGGGACATTGTGATGTCCGAGCATGCAGATAGGTGCTCCTGGTAGAGTGCACTGAACAACCCTCCATAAAAGGACTTTCCAAGTGGTTCTCACTTATCGAGTGGAAAAGTCCTGGTTTATGGTTGTACACCATTAGTCCTTATGACCCGGGACAACATTGAGACTCTATGTGCTAGCGTTTCACTTTGACTTGTTTACCGACTCTTATGGGGTCTTTAGGTGGCAAGATTGGGTGTTACGGCGAAACATATAGGAGTCGATGCATTGTAGTCGGGGATTCACCGCTTACCTACGGGTATGGATATCCTATGTGTTTTTCATGTATGTGTGGGTTGAAATCTCTGATCAGAGTATGGTGGTAATTATGAAAGGGGTTTCATAGATTACACCATCGATGCAACCACAACATGACACATAGTATCGATTCATTGACAACTCTCGATAGACCAATAGTTGTCGAATCGATCGGGATATATGAGTTGAAGGGACCGTACTGTACGCTAACCATAATTGAATGGTTCTTGCAGGCACTATCATGTGATACCTAGGGAATCACGTAAGCGATGCTGCTAGGCGTTTAACGTGATTGGTTGGGTGCTATCAGACTTGAGTTCTGACGTTCTTACTATCAAGGAGTTGATAAGTAAGAATGGAGCAATTGGGGTATGCTCGAATAAGGACATGTTTAGTCCGAATCACATGGAGATGTGAACCCACGGCTAGTTGTATCAATGAACCATTGAGGGCCACACAAGTACTTGCTTTGTAAATCCCGAAGAGAAGTAAAAAAATAGTTCAAGGTGTTGAACGGCTTATAAATGTGTTTATAAGCGTAAAGAAAAATAGAAGTATGACTTCTATGAGAGAAATATAAATTTTAATTTATGGAAGTGTTCCTAAGATTAAAATTTGGCCAAGTAAATAATGTAGTTGAAAATTGTGATTTTCATAAACATTATTGGGGACTAAATTAAATTAATTCAAGTGTTGAATTAATTAAACACTAGTGGACCTAGTAGAGTCCAAATAATTAAATATAATTCAAGTGTTGAATTAATAATATTGAGTCTAGTAGAGCTCAATTAAAATAATTATTTAACTAGTGGGACTTGAATAAATTCAAGTAGTATTTAATTAATCTCAAATGTGTTTGAGATAATTAAAATTTAGTCCATGGTTTTTAATGTGTTAAAAACCATATTATATATGCATGACATGCTAGGGTTTGCATGCTTGGGAGGTGAAGAGGTGTGGAATACTTTTTATTAAAAAATTCAAAAGCATGCAACTTTTGTCTCCCAACTTTTCCCACACCCAAGTCTAGACTTCACTCCCTCATTCCCTCCTCCTCTTGGCCGAAACTTCTTCCCTCTTCTCTCTCAAATTTTTCTTCATTGTGTTCTTCAATTTGTTGAGAACAAAATTTCTCCTTGAAAAATCCTTTTGATTTTCTAGTGCAAATCAAGAGGGGATTTACATAGCTAACTGGTGGGCCTAATTCTTGAAGAGGAAAAGGTGAGCTTGTAGACTTGTCTTCCATTTGAAGACCTTTGTTGTTCACAACAAAGTTGGTGCCATCATCAACTTCTTGAAGTTGATAGGTAATGAAATTTCTAACACCCTATGTATGTTTTGGTGTTGTTTGTAAATATTACACAAATAAATGTGGGGGCCGAAATTTTTGAGCTATAAAATTTAATTTTTGACTTCCGTTGCGTTTCCGGCCTCCGTAACCGGTCCGCTTTCACCGCGATCGCGCACAGTGAAGTCGTGTTTCGAGATTTTAAGTGATATAATTGGATGATTGGTTCACTTTTTCCTCATTCTTTCCTCCACTTTCTCGATTTTGCTCTCAAGGGTGACCTAGGGTTCCATTTTCTTTCAATTCCTTTCTTTGATTCATGCTCCTTGTTGGATTATTGAGTTGAGATCGAAGTTCTTCTTGGTTCTAGGAAGCTAAAGTAAGCTTTTGGTATGGTTATTTCTTGGTTTTGGAGTGAGAGATGATATGGGTTTGTTGAATGTGTTGGTTTTATGGATTAATTGGCATGGGTTCTTGGTTATTGAGTTTTTAATAAGGTTATTTATGGTTTATTGTTGTAGGATTTCAACCAAGGGTTTAGATTGGAGGTTTCAAGTGGTTGTAAGTGGAATCTCATTTATTGTAATCACATGATACTATATGTATTGTTTTTCAATGGTTTTAATGTGTTATTCCCTTCATTCGATTCATGTATATGTATTGATACACTTGTATGTATATTGGAGGCATTTTTATGTCTCAATTATTGAAAAGGGAATACAAGAGAAAAGAGTTTGCAAAGTGTTTGTTTAAATGCCAAAGAGAGAATTCAAATTGATTTATGGATTGATAGATAGATACATAGTCAGAGATTGCATGCAATTAGTTGATCAACGACCATAGACTTATATCCCTCAGAGTTGTCGATTTATATCGATGAGATATAGGTAAGAGACTGAGATACTATATAGATGTCAATCCATACCAGAGAAAAGAGAAATATCATCTTATTGTTATGCTATGCCTTATTATCCACATTTCAGAGTTGATGGTATTTACGTTTTTAAATCTATGATTTTCAGAGTATGCTATGTCTATTGCTATGTAAGAGTTCCACTTGCTGAGTTTTATACTCATTTCAGTTATTTCATGTGATGCAGATCAGAGTGACGGGCCAGGACGTTGATTGTGGGCCGGAGTCATATGCTTATAGAGAAGGAGGAAAATGATATTTTGTTGGTATTTTTGGACATGATCATAGGAATGATATTTTGTAGTTTTGTTATATCATTGGAATGATCATGTAATTAATTTTGATTGAAAATATTTTATGGTAATGTAATTTGAAGCCTCCTTCCATTTGAAAGAAAATTTTAAATTCCGCTGTATTTTATTAAATTGGGTCGAGTTGTCACATTACTTTTGGAATACTTTATGGGATAAACTTGGCACAAAATTGTTGTTTTCTACTATTTGTAATCCTCAAACTGATGGAGAAACTTAAGTTGTCAATAGAACTTCGGGAACACTTTTGCGTGCTATTCTTAAAAAGAACTTGGATTGACATTTCTATGGACTTTATTTTGGGGTTGCCTAGGACTAAGAAGGGGAGGGATTCTATTTTTGTTGCTGTGGATAGATTCTCTAAGATGGCACATTTTATAGCTGGTCATAAAACCGATGATGCTTCAAACATTGCGGATTTGTTCTTTAGAGAAGTCGCTAGGTTGCATGGCATGCCTAGGACGATTGTTTCTTGTCGCGATCTTAAATTCTTTAGTTACTTTTGGAATACTTTATGGGCTAAACTTGGCACAAAATTGTTGTTTTCTACTACTTGTCATCCTCAAACTGATGGACAAACTGAATTGTCAATAGAACTTCGGGAACACTTTTGCGTGCTATTCTTAAAAAGAACTTGGATTGAAATTTCTATGGACTTTATTTTGGGTTTGCCTAGGACTAAGAAAGGGAGGGATTCTATTTTTGTTGCTATGGATAGATTCTCTAAGATGGACACATTTTATAGCTTGTCATAAAACCGATGATGCTTCCAACATTGCGGATTTGTTCTTTAGAAAAGTCGCTAGGTTGCATGGCATGCCTAGGACTATTGTTTCTCGTCATGATGTTAAATTCTTGAGTTAATTTTGGAATACTTTATTGGCTAACTTGGCATAAAATTGTTGTTTTATACTACTTGTCATCCTCAAACTGATGGACAAACTGAAGTTGTCCATAGAACTTTGGGAACACTTTTGCGTGCTATTCTTAAAAAGAACTTGAATTGACATTTCTATGGATTTATTTTGGGGTTGCCTAGGACTAAGAAGGGGAGGGATTCTATTTTTGTTGTTGTCGATAGATTCTCTAAGATGGCACATTTTATAGCTTGTCATAAAATCAATGATGCTTCAAACATTGCGGATTTGTTCATTAGAGAAGTCGCTAGGTTGCATGGCATGCTTAGGACTATTGTTTCTCGTCGCGATCTTAAATTCTTGAGTTACTTTTGGAATACTTTATGGGCTAAACTTGGCACAAAATTGTTGTTTTCTACTACTTGTCATCCTCAAACTGATTGACAAACTGAAGTTGTCAATTGAACTTCGGGAACACTTTTGCGTGCTATTCTTAAAAAGAACTTGGATTGACATTTCAATGGACTTTATTTTGGGGTTGCCTAGGACTAAGAAGAAGAAGGATTCTATTTTTGTTGTTGTGGATAGATTCTCAAAGATGGTACATTTTATAGCATGTCATAAACCGATGATGCTTCAAACATTGCGGATTTGTTCTTTAGAGAAGTCGTTAGGTTGCATGGCATGCCTAGGACTATTGTTTCTGGTTGCGATGTTAAATTCATGAGTTACTTTTGGAAGACTTTATGGGCTAAACTTGACACAAAATTGTTGTTTTCTACTACTTGTCATCCTCAAATTGATGGACAACTTTGGGAACACTTTTGTGTGCAATTCTTAAAAAGAACTTTGATTGACATTTCTATGGACTTTATTTTGGGGTTGCCTAGGACTAAGAAGGGGAGAGATTCTATTTTTGTTGCTGTGGATAGATTCTCTAAGATGGCACATTTTATAGCTTGTCATAAAATCGATGATGCTTCAAACATTGCGGATTTGTTCTTTAGAGAAGTCGCTAGGTTGCATGGCATGCCTAGGACTATTGTTTCTGGTCGCGATCTTAAATTCTTGAGTTACTTTTTGAATACTCTATGGGCTAAACTTGGCAAAAAATTGTTGTTTTCTACTACTTGTCATCCTCAAACTGATGGACAAACTGAAGTTGTCAATAGAACTTCGGGAACACTTTTGCGTGCTATTCTTAAAAAGAACTTGGATTGACATTTCTATGGACTTTATTTTGGGGTTGTCTAGGACTAAGAAGGGGGGGGATTCTATTTTTGTTGTTGTGGATAGATTCTCAAAGATGGTACATTTTATAGCTTGTCATAAAACCGATGATGCTTCAAACATTGCGGATTTGTTCTTTAGAGAAGTCGTTAGGTTGCATGGCATGCCTAGGACCATTGTTTCTGGTCGCGATGTTAAATTCTTGAGTTACTTTTGGAAGACTTTATGGGCTAAACTTGGCACAAAATTGTTTTTTTCTACTACTTGTCATCCTCAAACTGATGGACAACTTTGGGAACACTTTTGCGTGCTATTCTTAAAAAAACTTGGATTGACATTTCTATGGACTTTATTTTGGGGTTGCCTAGGACTAAGAAGGGGAGGGATTCTATTTTTGTTGTTGTGGATAGATTCTCTAAGATGGCACATTTTATAGCTTGTCATAAAACCAATGATGCTTCAAACATTGCGGATTTGTTCTTTAGAGAAGACGCTAAGTTGCATGGCATGCCTAGGACTATTGTTTCTCGTCGCGATCTTAAATTCTTGAGTTACTTTTGGAATTATTTATGGGCTAAACTTGGCACAAAATTGTTGTTTTCTACTACTTGTCATCCTCAAACTGATTGACAAACTGAAGTTGTCAATTGAACTTCGGGAACCCTTTTGCGTGCTATTCTTAAAAATAACTTGGATTGACATTTCTATGGACTTTATTTTAGGGTTGCCTAGGACTAAGAAGGGGAGGGATTCTATTTTTGTTGTTGAGGATAGATTCTCAAAGATGGTACATTTTATAGCATGTCATAAACCGATGATGCTTCAAACATTGTGGATTTGTTCTTTAGAGAAGTCGTTAGGTTGCATGGCATGCCTAGGACTATTGTTTTGGTCGCGATGTTAAATTCTTGGGTTACTTTTGGAAGACTTTATGGGCTAAACTTGACAAAAAATTGTTGTTTTCTACTACTTGTCATCCTCAAATTGATGGACAACTTTGGGAACACTTTTGCGTGCAATTCTTAAAAAGAACTTGGATTGACATTTCTATGGACTTTATTTTGGGGTTGCCTAGGACTAAGAAGGGGAGGGATTCTATTTTTGTTGCTGTGGATAGATTCTCTAAGATGGCACATTTTATAGCTTGTCATAAAATCGATGATGCTTCAAACATTGCGGATTTGTTCTTTAGAGAAGTCGCTAGGTTGCATTGCATGCCTAGGACTATTGTTTCTCGTCGCGATCTTAAATTCTTGAGTTAATTTTGGAATACTTTATGGGCTAAACTTGGCAAAAAATTGTTGTTTTCTACTACTTGTCATCCTCAAACTGATGGACAAACTGAAGTTGTCAATAGAACTTCGGGAACACTTTTGCGTGCTATTCTTAAAAAGAACTTGGATTGACATTTCTATGGACTTTATTTTGGGGTTGTCTAGGACTAAGAAGGGGAGGGATTCTATTTTTGTTGTTGTGGATAGATTCTCAAAGATGGTACATAATATAGATTGTCATAAAACCGATGATGCTTTGTAATGCCTGAGATTCTTGTAGATAGTTGAATACGAAACGCAAGAACAGACGGGGCGAAACGATGCGGTTAAATGTGAAATTTTAGATGTGCAAGACCGCACCCGCGGTCTGGCAAGCACCGCACCCGTGGTGCAATGGGCAGGAAGTTAGTAAAATTCCCGTAGCCACACCGCACCTGCGGTAGAATGAGACCGCACCCGCGGTGCTGAGACCGCACCCATGGTGTTTACATGACCGCACCCGCGGTCGACTGTTTTGGAAAAATTGTAGGGCTGCCGAAAGCTTGGCGCACCCGCGCTCCTTACAGTACCGCGGTGGTGCATGCGAGGAATCCACTCTCTTTCTCCTGTTGACACATGGCCTAGTATATATATATAGTTGCGCTGATTCAGCTATTCTTCAGTTCTAGCCCTCAGAACCGAGATTTCCTCCATAATTTCTCAAGGTTTTCAAGCTTCAAAATTAGATATCTCACGATTTAGCCATCCAAATCATATTCCGAGTTAAGAATTGTGTTCCTTGCTTTGAAAGCTACAAAGTGATGTAAGTATTGTTTAATTCTAGCAAGTTTCACGACTTAGATGTTAGAGGAATTGGAATATGATAGTTATATTATGTTCTTGACGTATTGAGCATGATATATTTGTAAACAGATTGAAGAACAGATATCATATGCAATTATTATGAAATTCAGCATAGTTAGAAGTACATTATATCGATTTTGAATATGGTTTTGTGCATAGGATTTGAGTATGAGTTGAGGATGATATAGTGTTGATATCTGTTAAGATTTGGATTGACCGGTATTAAGAATATACGTCGTTATGCCGTCAAATTGTATCGAGATCGCATAGTGACTTGGATATGTGTTGATTAGATGAGAGATTGATAGATCGTGTATCAACATTTCCATTTCAGATTCGTATTGGCGATCGTGACAGCAACTGTGCGACGAAAGGTATAGTACATGTTTTGTTTGGGGAATTACGACTCAAATGAGATCACATTTGAGTTTCCCAACCAAAATCACATACTTGTTTTATTGTTTATATCTAGATATGATTATGATTGTTTATAGAACTTGTATACAAATCTTGCTATGCTTTGTTTACAGATCATGTGGCATTGCATTAGAATGATTATGCTTGTTTACAGATTGTGTATTCATGCATTAAGATAGGACAGTCTGGAGATCAGGCAGACTACTAGACGTTCGGCGATATCACAGCTTAGGGGAAGATCACCGCCCCTATTGTAGACGCGGATACAGATCAGGCCGAAGTCTAGGAATAAGACGGTCAGCACCTCGATTGGGAGGGTAGGTGACAGACAGTGCCGTCTTATTCACAATGGGATCCCTAGAGTTCTAGTCGAGTCGCGTCTAGACATGATTAGACTCGCATTGCATGATTATATATGAATGACATTCATATTAGCATGTTTCATGTTTTAGATTGTTTTAATGCATGTGTACATGTTTATACTGGGATTTGTTCTCACCGGTTTTCCGGCTGTTGTTATGTCTGTATGTGTGCATAACAACAGGTGGGGCAGGATCTGGGTCGAGACAGAGATGATCGTGTTAGCGTGGAGATCACGGGCGTAGCAGATGGACCAGTAGTTGTCTTTTATTATGTACTGTCTTTTAAAACTGGTTAGTTGAGGACATACAGAATAATACATGTATTGTATGTTGTATGTTGTAAATTTAATAAAGAACTTATGCTTGTTTAGTTACATTTGATTTAATGTAAAAAGCGAAAAATTGACCCACATTTTAGAATAACGATCCATTTAATCCCAAGAAAAAGAATTAGAGCCCGGGTCCCCACAACAAGTGGTATCAAACAACAGGTGGGGCAGGATCTGGGTCGAGACAGAGATGATCGTGTTAGCGTGGAGATCACGGGCGTAGCAGATGGACCAGTAGTTGTCTTTTATTATGTACTGTCTTTTAATACTGGCTAGTTGAGGACATACAGAATAAGACATGTATTGTATGTTATATGTTGTAAATTTAATAAAGAACTTATGCTTGTTTAGTTACATTTGATTTAATGTAAAAAGCGAAAAATTGACCCACATTTTAGAATAACGATCCATTTAATCCCAAGAAAAAGAATTAGAGCCCGGGTCCCCACAACAGGTGGTATCAGAGCGATAGATCCTTTAGAGTGAGATAAGATAGAATGAGCGGGGTAGATTGAGTCTTCTTCCTTGCTTTATGATGTGCTAGCATGATTAGTGATTTCCTTATTGCGTATGTGTTATCTGATTTGATTATGACATGTGCTTAACTGAATCAGAACCGACTCTAGATCAGAGGTAACTGACTAGAGGAGGACTGAGACGGTTGTATATTTGGAATACTAATCAGTTGGATTATTAGATACATGCCTCCTCGAAGAGCAGCAGTGCCGCTACGACCCACGGCACCAGAACAGGGTAGCACATCCGGAGATCCAATGGACGTTACTGCTACGCCAATGGAGACGCTGCTCAAGAGATTTCAATCCTTTCGACCGCCAACCTTGAAAAGTACAGAACTGGCAGTGGATTGTGAAAGTTGGCTTGAGGACATTGAGATGTTATTCGAGTCTTTGGAGTATGGTGACGAGAAAAGAATAAAGCTTATTGGCCATCAACTCCAGGATGTAGCTAAGAACTGGTGGTTGAACATGAAGAGAGCACTAGAGCAACGTGGTACCGAAATTACGTGGAAAGTGTTCAAGACGGAGTTCTATCTGCGTTTCTTTCCTATATCCTACCGTAAAGATAAAGGCGCTGAATTTGCAAACTTGAGGCAAGGGCAACTGAATATTGAAGAGTATGTTGCTAAATTTTCTTCTTTGCTTCGCTTTGCACCTCACGTTTCAGGTAATGATGAGGCCATGGCGGATCAATTTATAAATGGCCTAAATCCAGATATCTTTACGTTGGTAAACACGGGGAGACCGAATAATTTCGCAGATGCGTTAAATCGGGCCAAAGGAGCAGAAGCAGGATTGATAAGACAGCGGAGTGCTCCATATGTTGCTCCTGTGCCAAGACCACCACAACCTTCAGTGCAATCTCCTCCTCCTAGATTTGAAAGCGGCGGTAGTAGCAGTGGCAGAAAGGAACAGCTGAAGGCGAAGGGGAAACAGTTTAAAAGACCTGGGAGCAGCTCTTCAAGCTCCAGTGGATCAAGACAGATTGGTTTTGATCAGAGTACCAGGTATTCAGGTGTTTATTGTAGTTCCTGTGGAGGAAAACATGCGACTGAACAGTGCCAGGGAGTTACAGGCCGATGCAACATTTGTAGGCAACCGGGGCATTTTGCCAAAGTATGCCCACAGAGGAGTGTACAGCCAGCCCAGAGTGGACGAGCATCCGGGCCAGTACCTCAGTTTGAGCGGCAGGCATCATCGGTTCACTCTTTCCAGCCTCCACCAGCACCGACTCAACCCAGAGCTCGAGGTAGTCAGACAGTGAGTCAACCTCCGAGGCAACAGGCTCAAGTGTTTGCATTGACAGAAGAGCAAGCACAAGATGCACCAGATGATGTTATAGCAGGTAACTGCTCTCTTTATGGTTATCCTGCTTATATCTTGATAGATACATGTGCATCGCATACATTCATTTCGGAGCGATTTGCATTGTTGCATTCATTGCCTGTTGAGTCTTTGTTAGAGGTTGTATCTATTAAATCTCCGTTGGGAAGTGGATTGATATCTGTAACTACGGTTAAACATTGCATTCTACAGTTTGAGGGGCATGAGATTGACCTAGATTGTATAGTATTGGGTCTAGCTGATTTTGATTGTATAGTCGGTATTGACATGCTAACGAAGTACAGAGCCACTGTAGATTGTTTCCACAAGATTGTCAGATTCAGACCCGAGATGACAGACGAGTGGAAATTCTACGGGAAGGGTTCCAGATCTCGGATTCCCTTGATTTCGGCTCTTACTATGAACAGATTGTTACAAAAAAGAGCAGATGGTTTCTTTATTTATGCTGTAGATATTCAGAAGTAGAGCCCGGCAGTGGCGGATTTGCCAGTAGTACGGGAATTTCAAGATATTTTTCCAGATGAAATCCCAGGATTACCTCCAGTGCGAGAGGTAGATTTTAGTATTGATCTTGTACCAGGTACCGTCCCTATTTTGAGAGCTCCGTATAGGATTGCACCCATCGAACTAAAAGAATTGAAAGCACAGTTAGAAGATCTTCTGGCCAAGGGATATATCAGACCTAGTGTATCTCTTTGGGGCGCTCCGGTGCTGTTTGTGCGAAAGAAAGACGGTTCGATGCGATTGTGTATAGACTACCGGCAACTGAATAAGGCAACAATCAAGAATAAATATCCATTGCCTAGAATTGACGATCTATTTGATCAGTTGCAGGGATCCTCTGTCTATTCTAAGATTGATTTGCGTTCTGGGTATCATCAACTCAGAGTTCGAGATGTAGATATACCGAAGACAGCATTTCGAACCAGGTATGGACATTACGAATTTATTGTCATGCCTTTTGGTTTAACAAATGCTCCAGCGGTATTTATGGGCTTGATGAACCAAGTGTTTCAGAGGTATTTAGATGATTTTGTGATCGTTTTCATAGATGATATTCTGGTGTATTCTAAGAACAGGAATGAGCATGCAGATCATCTCAGAATTGTGTTGCAGACACTAAGAAATGAGAGATTGTATGCAAAATTATCAAAGTGTGAGTTTTGGCTGAATCGAGTTGTATTCTTGGGGCATATCATTTCTGGTGATGGTATTTCTGTTGATCCGAGTAAAGTGGAAGCTGTAATCAATTGGCCAAGACCGACTTCGGTACCAGAAATACGCAGTTTCATGGGTCTGGCAGGATACTACCGAAGATTTATCCAAGATTTCTCCAGTATTGCAAAGCCAATCACAAAATTGACACAGAAGAATATGTCATTCGTTTGGTCAGAGGAATGCGAGTCTAGCTTCCTAGAACTGAAGAAAAAGCTGACTAGTGCTCCAGTGTTGACGATACCTTCAGGTACGGGTGATTTCGTTGTCTATTGTGATGCTTCTCACAGAGGTTTGGGATGTGTACTTATGCAGCGGGGTCATGTGATCGCATACGCCTCGAGACAACTGAAGCCACATGAAATACGATACCCCATTCATGATCTGGAATTGGCGGCTATCGTTTTTGCATTAAAGATTTGGCGTCACTATCTCTACGGCGAAAAATTTGAGATCTTCTCCGATCACAAAAGCCTGAAGTACCTATTTTCTCAGTCAGAATTGAACATGAGACAGCGTAGATGGCTTGATCTATTAAAAGATTTTGATTGTGAAATCAAATATTATCCAGGAAAGTCAAATGCAGCAGCGGACGCCTTGAGTCGAAAGGTTTGTTCTCTATCCTTATCGACGATAGGTGTTACAAAACTCGTTGAAAATTGCTGTTTCTCTGGACTAGAATTTGATACAGATAAGAGACCACTACGGCTTGCTGCTATGCAAGTTGAGCCAGATTTGATCATGAGGATCAAAGAAGCACAGAGAAGAGATCAGAATGTGCAAAGATCGATTCAAATGGTCAGATCAGGGCATATGTCAGAATATCAGGTACATGATCATGTGCTGTACGTGAATAACCGTCTTGTTGTACCAGATGTTGCAGAGTTGAAACAGCAGATTCTGTCAGAGGCACATTGTAGTCGGTTCAGTATTCATCCTGGTGGCAGGAAGATGTATAATGACTTGAAGACATAATTCTGGTGGAAACATATGAAATCAGATATTGCAGAATTCGTGTCTAAGTGTTTGAACTGCCAACAGGTAAATGCTGAAAGGAAGAAGCCCGGGGGATTACTTCAGAGTTTATCTATTCCAGAATGGAAATGGGATCACATTTCCATGGATTTTGTGACGAAGTTACCTTGATCATCCAGAGGTTGCGATGCGATTTGGGTTATTATTGACAGATTGACCAAATCTGCTTGTTTCATTCCGTACAGAATGACGTATAGACAAGATCAGATGGCGGAGATATATATTCGAGAGGTAGTCAGATTGCATGGAGTGCCGAAGTCTATCGTATCAGATCGTGATCCACGATTCACTTCTCACTTTTGGCACAGTTTACAGCAGGCCTTAGGTACGACATTACACCTGAGTACTGCTTACCATCCTCAGACAGACGGACAGTCAGAGCGGACTATCCAGACATTAAAGGATATGTTGAGAGCCGTTGTGCTAGATTTTGGCATTAGTTGGCAAGATTCCCTACCTCTTTGCGAATTTTCTTACAATAATAGCTATCAGACGAGTATCGAGATGGCACCGTTTGAAGCATTGTATGGCAAGAAGTGCAGATCTCCGCTATATTGGGATGATATCTCAGAAGTACCAGAACTGGGGCCAGACATGATTCGTGACATGACTGAGAAGGTGAAAGTTATTCAGAAAAGAATGAAGACAGCACAGGATAGACAAGCAAAATACGCCAATGTCAGACGTAGACCGTTGGTATTCGAGCAAGGAGACAGAGTATTCTTGAAGATTTCTCCTTTCCGAGGCGTTGTTAGATTTGGCAAACGAGGGAAATTGTCTCCTAGATATGTCGGTCCTTACGAGATCCTAGAGAAGATTGGCGATCGAGCTTACAGACTTGCTCTTCCTCCTTCTCTATCCGGTATACATGACGTGTTTCATGTATCAATGTTGCGAAAATATATGCCAGATATTTCTCATGTCATTCAACCCGACGAAGCTGAACTTGATCAGACTTTGAGCTATGTGGAACAACCGATACAGATTCTTGATCGGAAAGATAAGCAGCTCAGAACGAAGATTATTCCACTTGTGAAGGTTCAGTGGAGTCGTCATGGCATCGAAGAAGCGATTTGGGAAACAGAGGCAGATATGAGACAAAAACATCCCGAGTTATTTCAATAATGTAAGTATTTGTTTAGTTTTGATGTGATTACTTTTATACTTGCATTGATAGAATGACATGCGATTTCGAGGACGAAATCATTTCTTAGAGGGGGAGAAATGTAATGCCTGAGATTCTTGTAGATAGTTGAATACAAAACGCAAGAACAGACGGGGCGAAACGATGCGATTAAATGTGAAATTTTAGCTGTGCAAGACCGCACCCGCGGTCTGGCAAGCACCGCACCCGCGGTGCAATGGGCAGGAAGTTAGTAAAATTCCCGTAGCCACACCGCACCTGCGGTAGAATGAGACCGCACCCGCGGTGCTGAGACCGCACCCGCGGTGTTTACATGACCGCACCCGCGGTCGACTGTTTTGGAAAAATTGTAGGGCTGCCGAAAGCTTGGCGCACCCGCGCTCCTTACAGTACCGCACCCGCGGTGGTTCATGCGAGGAATCCACTCTCTTTCTCCTGTTGACACATGGCCTAGTATATATATATAGTTGCGCTGATTCAGCTATTCTTCAGTTCCAGCCCTCAGAACAGAGATTTCCTCCATAATTTCTCAAGGTTTTCATGCTTTAAAGTTAGATATCTCACGATTTAGCCATCCAAATCATATTCCGAGTTAAGAATTGTGTTCCTTGCTTTGAAAGCTACAAAGTAATGTAAGTATTGTTTATGTGACACTCTGACCCGTAACGATAAAATACACAGCGGAATTTTAAATTTTTCTTTAAAATATGGAAGGAGTTTCAAAATACATTTCATAAAATGTTTACAAAAATAATCACATGATCATTCAAATGACATACAAAATACAAAATAATCATTCTCATGATCATGTCCCAAAATGATACAAAATAGTCTTCCTTCCAACGGTGTATGCATATGACCCCCATCCACGATCACTGCCCTGATCTGTCACTCTTATCTGCATCACATGAAAATAACTGAAATGAGTATAAAAACTCAGCAAGTGGAACTCTACATAGCAATGATACATAGTATACTCTGTAAAACATGACTTTGAAATCATAAATACCATCAACTCTGAAATATGAATACTGTAGCAATAACTGTAGCAATAGCATAGCAATAGATAGCAATACGATGGTATTTCTCTTTTCTATGGTTGGATTGATATCAATAGTATCTATGACTGTGGTTGCCAATATCCCATCGATATAAATCGATAACTGTGAGGGGATAAAAGCCTATGGTCGATGATCATCTAATTGCATGCAATGCTCTGACTATGATTCAATCAATCCAATAAAAACATTTGAATTCTCAATAACATTTAAAGCCGTCGTTTCGCAATCTCTATATTTTCTCTTGTATTCCCTTTTTAACAATAGTGAGACATACAATGCCTCCAATAGATAATCAATGAAATCAATACATAACAATGGATCAATTGAAGGGAATATCACTTTAAAATCTTTAAAACACAATACATATAATATCATGTGAGCAAAGAGATGAAATTCCACTTACAAACCAATAGAACACCTCCAAACTAACTCTTGGTACACCACCTACAATAATAATCCATAAATAACACCAATATCAACTCTATATCCAAGAATACAAGTCAAATATTCCATTAAACCAACAAAACATCAAGCCCAAGTAAACCCTTAACTCAAAACCTTAATAGAATCGCACCAAAAGCTTACCTAAGCTTCCTTATACCACGGAGAACGTCGATCTCAAGTCGGAAATCGAAACAAAGCCAAGAATCAAAGGTAGGAAGCAATTGAAATGGATGAAAACCCTTGAAAAATGAGAGAAAATCGGAAATGGAAGGAAGAAGATAAGGTAGGTATGGCCAACAACTCCCAAAAAGTGAATTAAAATCTCGCCCATACTTACACCGCGGGTGCGGTCACACAAGCACCGCGGGTGCGCTAAGCTCACGGCCAACCAAAATAAATCCCATGCACAAACACCGCGGGTGCAGTGCTACAAATACCGCGGGTGCGGTCTCACCGCGGGTGCGGTCCTTGCACTGCCGCGGATGCGGTGTCCTCACGGCCTTCAACTTCCAAAATGGTGAATAGTACACCGCGGGGGCACTCCTCTAAGAGCGCGGGTGCACTCTACTCACGGCAATGAACAGTAATAAATCAACTAAACTCGATCCGAAATGCTGAAACGAACAATCAACACCAACTGATACCTCAACAAAACAATAACCAATAATACTATAGCCCAAAACACAACCAATCATCTAATCACAAAACCCAATTAACAAGCGAAACTTAAATTGTACCGTACACCGGGCTCGGCTATTACAATCTCCCCTCCTTAGAGGAATTTCGTCCTCGAAATTGACGTCACTGCACGAACAACTCAGGATACCTCTCTCTCATCTCAGTCTCTGGTTCCCACGTAGCCTCCTCAATCAAATGGTTCCTCCAAAGGACTTTAACGATGCCGATCTCTTTGTTCCTCAATACTCTAACTGTGCGATCCAAAATCTGAATCGGAATCTCTTGGTAAGTCAAATTCGGCGTCAAGTCCAATGGCTCGTGGCGAAGAACATGGGAAGGATCTGCAATATATTTCCTGAGCATCGATACGTGAAACACATTATGGACTCTGTCAAGATCGGGCGGTAGGGCTAATCTGTAGGCTCGGTCACCAACTCTGTCCAATATCTCGAATGGACCAATGAATCTCGGACTCAACTTGCCCTTCTTGCCAAATCTCATCACACCCTTGAGAGGTGCTATCTTCAGAAATACATGATCGCCAACCTCAAACTGCAAAGGTCTGCGACGAACATCTGCATAGCTCTTCTGCCTCGACTGAGCAGTCTTCATCCTCTCTCTGATAACTGCAACAACATCGGCAGTCTGCTGGACCAACTCGGGACCCAACATCTTCCTCTCTCCAACCTCATCCCAAAACAAAGGAGATCTGCACTTCCTGCCATAAAGTGCCTCATACGGTGCCATGTCAATCGACGCCTGGTAGCTATTGTTGTACGTGAACTCCACAAGTGGCAATTTAGAATCCCAGCTACCAGAATAAACAATAGTACAAGCTCTGAGCATATCCTCAAGAATCTGAATGACTCTCTCTGACTGACCGTCGCTCTGAGGATGATAAGCTGTACTGAAAGCTAATCGAGAACCCATAGCTCTGTGAAGACTCTTCCAAAACTTGGAGGTAAACCTGGGGTCACGATCAGACACAATCGACACGGGCACACCATGAAGTCTAACAATCTCTGCAATGTAGTCCTCGGCATACTGATTCATCGAGTACGTCGTCTTGACTGGGAGAAAATGAGCGGACTTGGTCAATCTATCAACAATGACCCAAATAGAATTATAACCTTTCGGCACTCTGGGAAGACCAGTCACGAAATCCATCGTGATATGCTCCCACTTCCACTGAGGAATCGGCAAAGATAGCAATGTCCCAGCAGGTCTCTGATGCTCAATCTTCACCTGCTGACAAGTAAGGCACTGAGAAATGAACAAAGCAACATCTTTCTTCATACCTGGCCACCAGTAGAGTCGACGAAGATCCTGATACATCTTCGTACTGCCTGGATGAATCGAATAAGGTGCGGTATGAGCCTCTGTCAAGACGTCTCTACGAATATCGTCGCCACTAGGAACACAAATACGGCCTCTGAAAGTCACCAATCCATCACCATTCAGACCAAACTCTGAATTTCCTCTAACCTCAGCTCTAGCTCTCAACTCTGTCAACTGAACATCATCAGCCTGCTCTCTACGGATCCTGTCCGTCAAAGTAGATCGAATAACCAACGCTGAAAGACGAGCAATAGTACCTGGAATCACCAGATCAATCTCCTCTCTCTGCAAATCCATCAACAATGGCCTCTGAATCAAAGAACTCAATGAAGCACTCGACTTGCGGCTCAAAGCATCAGCCACAACATTCGCTTTTCCCGGATGGTAACTGATAGTCACATCATAATCCTTGACAAGCTTTAACCACCTCCTCTGTCGCATGTTGAGCTCTTTCTGAGAAAACAGATACTTCAAGCTCTTATGGTCTGTGAAGATCTCACACTTTTCGCCATACAAGTAATGTCTCCAAATCTTCAGGGCGAAAACCACAGCTGCTAGCTCCAAATCGTGCGTCGGATAATTCTTCTCATAATCCTTCAACTGGCGAGAAGCATAGGCAATGACCTTACCTCGCTGCATCAACACTGCACCAAGGCCTCTCTTCGACGCATCGGTATAGACCACAAAATCCTCTGAACCACTAGGCAAAGAAAGAACAGGAGCTGTCGTCAATCTGTCCTTCAACTCTTGAAATGCACGCTAGCAATCAATAGACCACTCGAACTTCACAGTCTTCCTCGTCAGATTGGACAATGGCAGGGCAATCTTTGAAAAATCTGAAATGAAACGACGATAATAACCCGCCAAACCAAGGAAACTGCGTACCTCAGAAACAGTGGTAGGAATAGGCCAATTCTGAATCGCCTCAATCTTCAATGGATCAACAGCAATGCCATCTCTCGAAACGACATGGCCTAGAAAAGAAATCTGATTCAGCCAAAACTCACACTTCTTCAACTTGGCAAACAACCTCTTCTCTCGCAACAACTGAAGAACAACTCTGAGATGCTCTGCATGAAGCTCTCTGGTCTTGGAATAGATAAGAATATCGTCGATGAAAACAATGACGAAGCTATCCAAGAACGGCTTGAACACTCGGTTCATCAGGTCCATGAAGACTGAAGGGGCATTGGTCAAACCAAACGACATCACAAAAAACTCAAAATGACCATACCTGGTCCTGAAAGCCGTCTTAGGGACATCAGACTCCCTAACCTTCAACTGATAGTAGCCAGACCGAAGATCAATCGTCGAGAACACAGTGGCACCATGGAGCTGATCAAACAAATCATCTATCTGTGGCAACGGATACTTGTTCTTGACAGTCACTTTGTTGAGCTCCCTGTAGTCGATACACAGCCGCAAAGATCCATCCTTCTTCTTAACAAAAAGAACCGGAGCTCCCCAAGGCGAAGAACTCGGACGAATAAAACCCTTGTCTAGAAGATCCTGCAACTGCGCCTTCAACTCCTTCATCTCAGTAGGAGCCATCCGGTACGGAGCCTTAGAGATAGGAACCGTACCAGGAGCTAGATCGATCACAAACTCAACATCCCTATCCGGCGGCAAACCCGGAACATCATCCTCAAATACATCAGCAAACTCCCTCACAACATCGATATCATCTACATTCAACTTAATCAATCTATCAACATCCACAATAGAAGCCAGAAATACAACACAACCTCTACACATCAACCTCTCAGCCTCAATACAAGAAATAAAAGGAAGGACCAGCGAAGTACCTGAGCTGGCGAGAACTCCTCCCTGGCCATCATCTGCAAAAGCTACTGTCTTAGCAACACAATCGATAACTGCACGGTAAGTCGAAAGCCAATCCATGCCAAGAATAACATCGAAAGCAACCATAGGAATAACAATCAAATCAGCGAAGACAATTCGCTCCTCAATACGAACAGGGCACGCATAAACAATTGATGTCGGGCACAACACGTCCCCCGAAGGCAAAATAACACTAAGCTGAATGGGAAGAACAGAAGGAACTATACCCAACGATCTCAAAAACAAATCAGACATAAAAGAATGAGTAGCACCAGTATCTACCAAAGTCGTAGCTACTCTGCCTGAAATCAAAATAGTACTAGAGATCAATGAAGAATCACGATTAATACCTTCCTTCGTCATCGCAAAGATACGACCCTGCACCTTCCCTTGGCTAGCTCCTCGTGGACAATCTCTGGCAACGTGGCCTGCCGTGCCACAACGAAAACAAGTATGGGTGCCCAATCTGCACTCTCCTCGATCATGCTTGCCACACTTTGGACACAGTGGCTTCTCGGGATCAAATGGAATTGGCGGTGGTCTAGGACTCGGCTCCATCTTGCCCTTGCCCTTGAAACGATCCCTGCCCCTCTGATTAGAACCCTGGCCTCTCTGATTAACAGCTTGATGCCTCTCTTGCCTCTCCCTGGCGATGTCCTTCTCATCCTGCTCGGCTAACAATGCTTTGGACACAATCTCCTTGAAAGTAACGGCCTTGGACATGTTGATATCACGACGAATCTCAGCTCTAAGGCCTCGAATGAAATGAGCGCCTTTATCTTTATCATTGGATGCAACATATGGAGCAAATAGGCAACCCTCTTCAAACTTCAGAATATACTGACTAACATCCATGCTCCCCTGTCGAAGCTCCAAGAACTCCGTAACCTTCCTCGCTCGAAGTGAATCGGGAAAATACTTGTCGTAGAACAAGTCAGTGAACTCTGACCACTTCAGTGACGCAACCTCAACTCCAACTTTCGTCGCATTCCACCAAATACGTGCAGCTTTAACCAACATAAACACTGCACAGCTGATCCTGTCTTTGTCCTCATACTGGAGATGATCGAAGATAGCTTCAAGCGCCTTGACCCACTCGACAGCAACTAGAGGATCGGTGCTACCTGCGAATTCCGGTGGATCCATTCTCTTGAAAGCAGAAAAGACGGCATCAGTGCCAACTGCCTGAGCAACCTGACCTCTCACTTGGCCTCTAACCTGTCCTACTCCTTGCAATCGGAGCAACTGCTGGATCTGATCGCTATGAACTTTGGCTTGCTCCTTAAGCAACTTGCCGAACTCGTCGACAACTCTCGAGGAAGAACTATCCTCACCCTCTGCCGCCTTACGCTTAGGAGGCATACTCTACAATTGCTCACAAGACACCAATCAATATATATAACAATGGATAGATGCAAGAAAACATACCCGGACAGTTGAAAGTAGACGAAGTCATATGCATTGGTCCGAAGAACACCGCTCTGATACCACTAAATGTGACACTCTGACCCGTAACGATAAAATACACAGCGGAATTTAAAATTTTTCTTTAAAATATGGAAGGAGTTTCAAAATACATTTCATAAAATGTTTACAAAAATAATCACATGATCATTCAAATGACATACAAAATACAAAATAATCATTCTCATGATCATGTCCCAAAATGATACAAAATAGTCTTCCTTACAACGGTGTATGCATATGACCCCCATCCACGATCACTGCCCTGATCTGTCACTCTTATTTTCATCACATGAAAATAACTGAAATGAGTATAAAAACTCAGCAAGTGGAACTCTACATAGCAATGATACATAGTATACTCTGTAAAACATGACTTTGAAATCATAAATACCATCAACTCTGAAATATGAATACTGTAGCAATAACTGTAGCAATAGCATAGCAATAGATAGCAATACGATGGTATTTCTCTTTTCTATGGTTGGATTGATATCAATAGTATCTATGACTGTGGTTGCCAATATCCCATCGATATAAATCGATAACTTTGAGGGGATAAAAGCCTATGGTCGATGATCATCTAATTGCATGCAATGCTCTGACTATGATTCAATCAATCCAATAAAAACATTTGAATTCTCAATAACATTTAAAGCCGTCGTTTCGCAATCTCTATATTTTCTCTTGTATTCCCTTTTTAACAATAGTGAGACATACAATGCCTCCAATAGATAATCAATGAAATCAATACATAACAATGGATCAATTGAAGGGAATATCACTTTAAAATCTTTAAAACACAATACATATAATATCATGTGAGCAAAGAGATGAAATTCCACTTACAAACCAATAGAACACCTCCAAACTAACTCTTGGTACACCACCTACAATAATAATCCATAAATAACACCAATATCAACTCTATATCCAAGAATACAAGTCAAATATTCCATTAAACCAACAAAACATCAAGCCCAAGTAAACCCTTAACTCAAAACCTTAATAGAATCGCACCAAAAGCTTACCTAAGCTTCCTTATACTACGGAGAACGTCGATCTCAAGTCGGAAATCGAAACAAAGCCAAGAATCAAAGGTAGGAAGCAATTGAAATGGATGAAAACCCTTGAAAAATGAGAGAAAATCGGAAATGGAAGGAAGAAGATAAGGTAGGTATGGCTAACAACTCCCAAAAAGTGACTTAAAATCTCGTCCATACTTACACCGCGGGTGCGGTCACACAAGCACCGCGGGTGCGCTAAGCTCACGGCCAACCAAAATAAATCCCATGCACAAACACCGCGGGTGCAGTGCTACAAATACCGCGGGTGCGGTCTCACCGCGGGTGCGGTCCTTGCACTGCCGCGGGTACGGTGTCCTCACGGCCTTCAACTTCCAAAATGGTGAATAGTACACCGCGGGGGCACTCCTCTAAGAGCGCGCGTGCACTCTACTCACGGCAATGAACAGTAATAAATCAACTAAACTCGATCCGAAACGCTGAAACGAACAATCAACACCAACTGATACCTCAACAAAACAATAACCAATAATACTATAGCCCAAAACACAACCAATCATCTAATCACAAAACCCAATTAACAAGCGAAACTTAAATCGTACCGTACACCGGGCTCGGCCATTACAGTTTAATTCTAGCAAGTTTCACGATTTAGATGTTAGAGGAATTGGAATATGATAGTTATATTATGTTCTTGACGTATTGAGCATGATATATTTGTAAACAGATTGAAGAACAGATATCATATGCAATTATTATGAAATTCAGCATAGTTAGAAGTACATTATATCGATTTTGAATATGGTTTTGTGCATAGGATTTGAGTATGAGTTGAGGATGATATAGTGTTGATATCTGTTAAGATTTGGATTGACCGGTATTAAGAATATACGTCGTTATGCCGTCAAATTGTATCGAGATCACATAGTGACTTGGATATGTGTTGATTAGATGAGAGATTGATAGATCGTGTATCAACATTTCCATTTCAGATTCGTATTGGCGATCGTGACAGCAACTGTGCGACGAAAGGTATAGTACATGTTTTGTTTGGGGAATTACGACTCAAATGAGATCACATTTGAGTTTCCCAACCAAAATCACATACTTGTTTTATTGTTTATATCTAGATATTATTATGATTGTTTATAGATTTGTTTATAGAACTTGTATACAAATCTTGCTATGCTTTGTTTACAGATCATGTGGCATTGCATTAGAATGATTATGCTTGTTTACAGATTGTGTATTCATGCATTAAGATAGGACAGTCTGGAGATCAGGCAGACTACTATACGTTCGGCGATATCACAGCTTAGGGGAAGATCACCGCCCCTATTGTAGACGCGGATACAGATCAGGCCGAAGTCTAGGAATAAGACGGTCAGCACCTCGATTGGGAGGGTAGGTGACAGACAGTGCCGTCTTATTCACAACGGGATCCCTAGAGTTCTAGTCGAGTCGCGTCTAGACATGATTAGACTCGCATTGCATGATTATATATGAATGACATTCATATTAGCATGTTTCATGTTTTAGATTGTTTTAATGCATGTGTACATGTTTATACTGGGATTTGTTCTCACCGGTTTTCCGGCTGTTGTTATGTCTGTATGTGTGCATAACAACAGGTGGGGCAGGATCTGGGTCGAGACAGAGATGATCGTGTTAGCGTGGAGATCACGGGCGTAGCAGATGGACCAGTAGTTGTCTTTTATTATGTACTGTCTTTTAATACTGGTTAGTTGAGGACATACAGAATAAGACATGTATTGTATGTTGTATGTTGTAAATTTAATAAAGAACTTATACTTGTTTAGTTACATTTGATTTAATGTAAAAAGCGAAAAATTGACCCACATTTTAGAATAACGATCCATTTAATCCCAAGAAAAAGAATCAGAGCCCGGGTCCCCACATGCTTCAAACATTGCGGATTTGTTCTTTAGAGAAGTCGTTAGGTTGCATGGCATGCCTAGGACTATTGTTTCTGGTCGCGATGTTAAATTCTTGAGTTACTTTTGGAAGACTTTATGGGCTAAACTTGGCACAAAATTATTGTTTTCTACTACTTGTCATCCTCAAACTGATGGCAACTTTGGGAACACTTTTGCGTGCTATTTTTAAAAAGAACTTGGATTGACATTTCTATGGACTTTATTTTGGGGTTGCCTAAGACTAAGAAGGGGAGGGATTCTATTTTTGTTGTTGTGGATAGATTCTCAAAGATGGTACATTTTATTGCTTGTCATAAAACCGGTGATGCTTCAAACATTGCGGATTTGTTCTTTAGAGAAGTCCTTAGGTTGCATGGCATGCCAAGGACTATTGTTTCTGGTCGCGATGTTAAATTCTTGAGTTACTTTTGGAAGACTTTATGGGCTAAACTTGGTACAAAATTGTTGTTTTGTACTATTTGTCATCATCAAACGGATGGACAAACTGAAGTTGTCAATAGAACTTTGGGAACACTTTTGCGTGCTATTCTTAAAAAGAATTTGGATTGACATTTCTATGGACTTTATTTTGGGGTTGCCTAGGACTAAGAAGGGGAGGGATTCTATTTTTGTTTCTGTGGATAGATTCTCTAAGATGACACATTTTATAGCTTGTCATAAAACCAATGATGCTTCAAACATTGCGGATTTGTTCTTTAGAGAAGTCGCTAGGTTGCATGGCATGCCTAGGACTATTGTTTCTCGTCGCGATCTTAAATTCTTGAGTTACTTTTGGAATACTTTATGGGCTAAACTTGGCAAAAAATTGTTGTTTTCTACTACTTGTCATCCTCAAACTGATGGACAAACTGAAGTTGTCAATAGAACTTCGGGAACACTTTTGCGTGCTATTCTTAAAAAGAACTTGGATTGACATTTCTATGGACTTTATTTTGGGGTTGTCTAGGACTAAGAAGGGGAGGGATTCTATTTTTGTTGTTGTGGATAGATTCTCAAAGATGGTACATTTTATAGCTTGTCATAAAACTGATGATGCTTCAAACATTGCGGATTTGTTCTTTAGAGAAGTCGTTAGGTTGCATGGCATGCCTAGGACTATTGTTTCTGGTCGCGATGTTAAATTCTTGAGTTACTTTTGGAAGACTTTATAGGCTAAACTTGGCACAAAATTGTTGTTTTCTACTACTTGTCATCCTCAAACGGATGGACAACTTTGGGAACACTTTTGCGTGCTATTCTTAAAAAGAACTTGGATTGACATTTCTATGGACCTTATTTTGGGGTTGCCTAGGACTGAGAAGGGGAGGGATTCTATTTTTGTTGTTGTGGATAGATTCTCAAAGATGGTACATTTTATTGCTTGTCATAAAACCGGTGATGCTTCAAACAATGCAGATTTGTTCTTTAGAGAAGTCGTTAGGTTGCATGGCATGCCTATGACTATTGTTTCTGGTCGCGATGTTAAATTCTTGAGTTACTTTTGGAAGACTTTATGGGCTAAACTTGGTACAAAATTGTTGTTTTCTACAACTTGTCATCCTCAAACGGATGGACAAACTGAAGTTGTCAATAGAACTTTGAGAACACTTTTGCGTGCTATTCTTAAAAAGAACTTGGATTGACATTTCTATGGACTTTATTTTGGGGTTGCCTAGGACTAAGAAGGGGAGGGATTCTATTTTTGTTGCTGTGGATAGATTCTCTAAGATGACACATTTTATAGCTTGTCATAAAACCGATGATGCTTCAAACATTGCGGATTTGTTCTTTAGAGAAGTCGCTAGGTTGCATGGCATGCCTAAGACTATTGTTTATCGTCATGATGTTAAATTCTTATGTTAATTTTGGAATACTTTATTGGCTAAACTTGGCATAAAATTGTTGTTTTCTACTACTTGTCATCCTCAAACTGATGGACAAACTGAAGTTGTCCATAGAACTTTGGGAACACTTTTGCGTGCTATTCTTAAAAAGAACTTGGATTGACATTTCTATGGACTTTATTTTGGGGTTGCCTAGAACTAAGAAGGGGAGGGATTCTATTTTTGTTGTTGTGGATAGATTCTCTAAGATGGCACATTTTATAGCTTGTCATAAAACCGATGATGCTTCAAACATTGCGGATTTGTTCTTTAGAGAAGTCGCTAGGTTGCATGGCATGCCTAGGACTATTGTTTCTCGTCGCGATCTTAAATTCTTGAGTTACTTTTGGAATACTTTATGGGCTAAACTTGGCTCAAAATTATTGTTTTCTACTACTTGTCATCATCAAACTGATTGACAAACTGAATTTGTCAATTGAACTTCGGGAACACTTTTGCGTACTATTCTTAAAATGAACTCGGATTGAAATTTCTATGAATTTATTTTGGGGTTGCCTAGGACTAAGAAGGGGAGGGATTCTATTTTTGTTGTTGTGGATAGATTCTCAAAGATGGTACATTTTATAGCATGTCATAAACCAATGATGCTTCAAACATTGCGGATTTGTTCTTTAGAGAAGTCGTTAGGTTGCATGGCATGCCTAGGACTATTGTTTCTGGTCGCGATGTTAAATTCTCTAGTTACTTTTGGAAGACTTTATGGGCTAAACTTGACACAAAATTGTTGTTTTCTACTACTTGTCATCCTCAAATTGATGGACAACTTTGGGAACACTTTTGCGTGCAATTCTTAAAAAGAACTTTGATTGACATTTCTATGGACTTTATTTTGGGGTTGTCTAGGACTAAGAAGGGGAGGGATTCTATTTTTGTTGCTCTGGATAGATTCTCTAAGATGGCACATTTTATAGCTTGTCATAAAATCGATGATGCTTCAAACGTTGCGGATTTGTTCTTTAGAGAAGTCGCTAGGTTGCATGGCATGCCTAGGACTATTGTTTCTGGTCGCGGACTTAAATTCTTGAGTTACTTTTGGAATACTTTATGGGCTAAACTTGGCAAAAAATTGTTGTTTTCTACTACTTGTCATCCTCAAACTGATGGACAAACTGAAGTTGTCAATAGAACTTCGGGAACACTTTTGCGTGCTATTCTTAAAAAGAACCTGGATTGACATTTCTATGGACTTTATTTTGGGGTTGTCTAGGACTAAGAAGGGGAGGGATTCTATTTTTGTTGTTGTTGATAGATTCTCAAAGATGGTTCATAATATAGATTGTCATAAAACCGATGATGCTTCAAACATTGCGGATTTGTTCTTTGGAGAAGTCGTTAGGTTGCATGGCATGCCTAGGACTATTGTTTCTGGTTGCGATTTTAAATTTTTGAGTTACTTTTGGAAGACTTTATAGGCTAAACTTGGCACAAAATTGTTGTTTTCTACTACTTGTCATCCTAAAACTGATGGACAACTTTTGGAACACTTTTGCGTGCTATTCTTAAAAAGAACTTGGATTGACATTTCTATAGACTTTATTTTGGGGTTGCCTAGGACTAAGAAGGGGAGGGATTCTATTTTTGTTGTTGTGGATAGATTCTCAAAGATGGTACATTTTATAGCTTGTCATAAAACTGATGATGCTTCAAACATTGCGGATTTGTTCTTTAGAGAAGTCGTTAGGTTGCATGGCATGCCTAGGACTATTGTTTCAGGTCGCGATGTTAAATTCTTGAGTTACTTTTGGAAGACTTTATAGGCTAAACTTGGCACAAAATTGTTGTTTTCTACTACTTGTCATCCTAAAATTGATGGACAACTTTGGGAACACTTTTGCGTGCTATTCTTAAAAAGAACTTGGATTAACATTTCTATGGACTTTATTTTGGGGTTGCCTAGGACTAAGAAGGGGAGAGATTCTATTTTTTTTGCTGTGGATAGATTCTCTAAGATGACACATTTTATAGCTTGTCATAAAACCGATGATGCTTCAAACATTGCGGATTTGTTCTTTAGAGAAGTCGCTAGGTTGCATGGCATGCCTAGGACTATTGTTTCTCGTCGCGATCTTAAATTCTTGAGTTCCTTTTGGAATACTTTATGGGCTAAACTTGGCAAAAAATTGTTGTTTTCTACTACTTGTCATCCTCAAACTGATGGACAAACTGAAGTTGTCAATCGAACTTCGGGAACACTTTTGCGTGCTATTCTTAAAAAGAACTTGGATTGACATTTTATGGACTTTATTTTGGGGTTGTCTAGGACAAAGAAGGGGAGGGATTCTATTTTTGTTGTTGTGGATAGATTCTCAAAGATGGTACATTTTATAGCTTGTCATAAAACTGATGATGCTTCAAACATTGCGGATTTGTTCTTTAGAGAAGTCGTTAGGTTGCATGGCATGCCTAGGACTATTGTTTCTCGTCGCGATCTTAAATTCTTGAGTTACTTTTGGAATACTTTATGGGCAAAACTTGGCACAAAATTATTGTTTTCTACTACTTGTCATCCTCAAACTGATGGCAACTTTGGGAACACTTTTGCGTGCTATTTTTAAAAAGAACATGGATTGACATTTCTATGGATTTTATTTTGGGGTTGCCTAGGACTAAGAAGGGGAGGGATTCTATTTTTGTTGTTGTGGATAGATTCTCAAAGATGGTACATTTTATAGCTTGTCATAAAACTGATGATGCTTCAAACATTGCGGATTTGTTCTTTAGAGAAGTCGTTAGGTTGCATGGCATGCCTAGGACTATTGTTTCAAGTCGCGATGTTAAATTCTTGAGTTACTTTTGGAAGACTTTATAGGCTAAACTTGGCACAAAATTGTTGTTTTCTACTACTTGTCATCCTAAAACTGATGGACAACTTTGGGAACACTTTTGCGTGCTATTCTTAAAAAGAACTTGGATTGACATTTCTATGGACTTTATTTTGGGGTTGCCTAGGACTGAGAAGGGGAGGGATTCTATTTTTGTTGTTGTGGATAGATTCTCAAAGATGGTACATTTTATTGCTTGTCATAAAACCGGTGATGCTTCAAACATTGCAGATTTGTTCTTTAGAGAAGTCGTTAGGTTGCATGGCATGCCTAGGACTATTGTTTCTGGTCGCGATGTTAAATTCTTGAGTTACTTTTGGAAGACTTTATGGGCTAAACTTGGCACAAAATTGTTGTTTTCTACTACTTGTCATCCTCAAACGGATGGACAAACTGAAGTTGTCAATAGAACTTTGGGAACACTTTTGCGTGCTATTCTTAAAAAGAACTTGGATTGACATTTCTATGGACTTTATTTTGGGGTTGCCTAGGACTAAGAAGGGGAGGGATTCTATTTTTGTTGCTGTGGATAGATTCTCTAAGATGACACATTTTATAGCTTGTCATAAAACCGATGATGCTTCAAACATTGCGGATTTGTTCTTTAGAGAAGTCGCTAGGTTGCATGGCATGCCTAGGACTATTGTTTATCGTCGCGATGTTAAATTCTTGAGTTACTTTTGGAATACTTTATGGGCTAAACTTGGCACAAAATTGTTGTTTTCTACTACTTGTCATCCTCAAACTGATGGACAAACTGAAGTTGTCAATAGAACTTTGGGAACACTTTTGCGTGCTATTCTTAAAAAGAACTTGGATTGACATTTCTATGGACTTTATTTTGGGGTTGCCTAGGACTAAGAAGGGGAGGGATTCTATTTTTGTTGTTGTGGATAGATTCTCTAAGATGGCACATTTTATAGCTTGTCATAAAACCGATGATGCTTCAAACATTGCGGATTTGTTCTTTAGAGAAGTCGCTAGGTTGCATGGCATGCCTAGGACTATTGTTTCTCGTCGCGATCTTAAATTCTTGAGTTACTTTTGGAATACTTTATGGGCTAAACTTGGCACAAAATTGTTGTTTTCTACTACTTGTCATCCTCAAACTGATGGACAAACTGAAGTTGTCAATAGAACTTTGGGAACACTTTTGCGTGCTATTCTTAAAAAGAACTTGGATTGACATTTCTATGGACTTTATTTTGGGTTGCCTAGGACTAAGAAGGGGAGGGATTCTATTTTTGTTGTTGTGGATAGATTCTCTAAGATGGTACATTTTATAGCTTGTCATAAACCGATGATGCTTCAAACATTGCGGATTTGTTCTTTAGAGAAGTCGTTAGGTTGCATGGCATGCCTAGGACTATTGTTTTGGTCGCGATGTTAAATTCTTGAGTTACTTTTAAAAGACTTTATGGGCTAAACTTGACACAAAATTGTTGTTTTCTACTACTTGTCATCCTCAAATTGATGGTCAACTTTGGGAACACTTTTGCGTGCAATTCTTAAAAAGAACTTGGATTGACATTTCTATGGACTTTATTTTGGGGTTGACTAGGACTAAGAAGGGGAGAGATTCTATTTTTGTTGCTGTGGATAGATTCTCTAAGATGGCACATTTTATAGCTTGTCATAAAATCGATGATGCTTCAAACATTGCGGATTTGTTCTTTAGAGAAGTCGCTAGGTTGCATGGCATGCCTAGGACTATTGTTTCTCGTCGCGATCTTAAATTCTTGAGTTACTTTTGGAATACTTTATGGGCTAAACTTGGCAAAAAATTGTTGTTTTCTACTACTTGTCATCCTCAAACTGATGGACAAACTGAAGTTGTCAATAGAACTTCGGGAACACTTTTGCGTGCTATTCTTAAAAAGAACTTGGATTGACATTTCTATGGACTTTATTTTGGGGTTGTCTAGGACTAAGAAGGGGAGGGATTCTATTTTTGTTGTTGTGGATAGATTCTCAAAGATGGTTCATAATATAGATTGTCATAAAACCGATGATGCTTCAAACATTGCGGATTTGTTCTTTAGAGAAGTCGTTAGGTTGCATGGCATGCCTAGGACTATTGTTTCTGGTTGCGATTTTAAATTCTTGAGTTACTTTTGGAAGACTTTATAGGCTAAACTTGGCACAAAATTGTTGTTTTCTACTACTTGTCATCCTAAAACTGATGGACAACTTTGGGAACACTTTTGCGTGCTATTCTTAAAAAGAACTTGGATTGACATTTCTATGGACTTTATTTTGGGGTTGCCTAGGACTAAGAAGGGGAGGGATTCTATTTTTGTTGTTGTGGATAGATTCTCAAAGATGGTACATTTTATTGCTTGTCATAAAACCGCTGATGCTTCAAACATTGCGGATTTGTTCTTTAGAGAAGTCGTTAGGTTGCATGGCATGCCTAGGACTATTGTTTCTGGTCGCGATGTTAAATTCTTGAGTTACTTTTGGAAGACTTTATGGGCTAAACTTGGTACAAAATTGTTGTTTTCTACTACTTGTCATCCTCAAACGGATGGACAAACTGAAGTTGTCAATAGAACTTTGAGAACACTTTTGCGTGCTATTCTTAAAAAGAACTTGGATTGACATTTCTATGGACTTTATTTTGGGGTTGCCCTAGGACTAAGAAGGGGAGGGATTCTATTTTTGTTGCTGTGGATAGATTCTCTAAGATGACACATTTTATAGCTTGTCATAAAACCGATGATGCTTCAAACATTGCGGATTTGTTCTTTAGAGAAGTCGCTAGGTTGCATGGCATGCCTAGGACTATTGTTTATCGTCATGATGTTAAATTCTTGATGTTACTTTTGGAATACTTTATTGGCTAAACTTGGCATAAAATTGTTGTTTTCTACTACTTGTCATCCTCAAACTGATGGACAAACTGAAGTTGTCCATAGAACTTTGGGAACACTTTTGCGTGCTATTCTTAAAAAGAACTTGGATTGACATTTCTATGGACTTTATTTTGGGGTTGCCTAGGACTAAGAAGGGGAGGGATTCTATTTTTGTTGTTGTGGATAGATTCTCTAAGATGGCACATTTTATAGCTTGTCATAAAACCGATGATGCTTCAAACATTGCGGATTTGTTCTTTAGAGAAGTCGCTAGGTTGCATGGCATGCCTAGGACTATTGTTTCTCGTCGCGATCTTAAATTCTTGAGTTACTTTTGGAATACTTTATGGGCTAAACTTGGCACAAAATTGTTGTTTTCTACTACTTGTCATCCTCAAACTGATGGACAAACTGAAGTTGTCAATAGAACTTTGGGAACACTTTTGCGTGCTATTCTTAAAAAGAACTTGGATTGACATTTCTATGGACTTTATTTTGGGGTTGCCTAGGACTAAGAAAGGGAGGGATTCTTTTTTGTTGTTGTGGATAGATTCTCAAAGATGGTACATTTTATAGCATGTCATAAACCGATGATGCTTCAAACATTGCGGATTTGTTCTTTAGAGAAGTCGTTAGGTTGCATGGCATGCCTAGGACTATTGTTTTGGTCGCGATGTTAAATTCTTGAGTTACTTTTGGAAGACTTTATATGCTAAACTTGGCACAAAATTGTTGTTTTCTAATACTTGTCATCCTAAAACTGATGGACAACTTTGGGAACACTTTTGCGTGCTATTCTTAAAAAGAACTTGGATTGACATTTCTATGGACTTTATTTTGGGGTTGCCTAGGACTAAGAAGGGGAGAGATTCTATTTTTGTTGCTGTGGATAGATTCTCTAAGATGGCACATTTTATAGCTTGTCATAAAATCGATGATGCTTCAAACATTGCGGATTTGTTCTTTAGAGAAGTCGCTAGGTTGCATGGCATGCCTAGGACTATTGTTTCTCGTCGCGATCTTAAATTCTTGAGTTACTTTTGGAATACTTTATGGGCTAAACTTGGCAAAAAATTGTTGTTTTCTACTACTTGTCATCCTCAAACTGATGGACAAACTGAAGTTGTCAATAGAACTTCGGGAACACTTTTGCGTGCTATTCTTAAAAAGAACTTGGATTGACATTTCTATGGACTTTATTTTGGGGTTGTCTAGGACTAAGAAGGGGAGGGATTCTATTTTTGTTGTTGTGGATAGATTCTCAAAGATGGTTCATAATATAGATTGTCATAAAACCGATGATGCTTCAAACATTGCGGATTTGTTCTTTAGAGAAGTCGTTAGGTTGCATGGCATGCCTAGGACTATTGTTTCTGGTTGCGATTTTAAATTCTTGAGTTACTTTTGGAAGACTTTATAGGCTAAACTTGGCACAAAATTGTTGTTTTCTACTACTTGTCATCCTAAAACTGATGGACAACTTTGGGAACACTTTTGCGTGCTATTCTTAAAAGAACTTGGATTGACATTTCTATGGACTTTATTTTGGGGTTGCCTAGGACTAAGAAGGGGAGGGATTCTATTTTTGTTGTTGTGGATAGATTCTCAAAGATGGTACATTTTATTGCTTGGCATAAAACCGGCGATGCTTCAAACATTGCGGATTTGTTCTTTAGAGAAGTCGTTAGGTTGCATGGCATGCCTAGGACTATTGTTTCTGGTCGCGATGTTAAATTCTTGAGTTACTTTTGGAAGACTTTATGGGCTAAACTTGGTACAAAATTGTTGTTTTCTACTACTTGTCATCCTCAAACGGATGGACAAACTGAAGTTGTCAATAGAACTTTGAGAACACTTTTGCGTGCTATTCTTAAAAAGAACTTGGATTGACATTTCTATGGACTTTATTTTGGGGTTCCCTAGGACTAAGAAGGGGAGGGATTCTATTTTTGTTGCTGTGGATAGATTCTCTAAGATGACACATTTTATAGCTTGTCATAAAACCGATGATGCTTCAAACATTGCGGATTTGTTCTTTAGAGAAGTCGCTAGGTTGCATGGCATGCCTAGGACTATTGTTTATCGTCATGATGTTAAATTCTTGATGTTAATTTTGGAATACTTTATGGGCTAAACTTGGCATAAAATTGTTGTTTTCTACTACTTGTCATCCTCAAACTGATGGACAAACTGAAGTTGTCCATAGAACTTTGGGAACACTTTTGCGTGCTATTCTTAAAAAGAACTTGGATTGACATTTCTATGGACTTTATTTTGGGGTTGCCTAGGACTAAGAAGGGGAGGGATTCTATTTTTGTTGTTGTGGATAGATTCTCTAAGATGGCACATTTTATAGCTTGTCATAAAACCGATGATGCTTCAAACATTGCGGATTTGTTCTTTAGAGAAGTCGCTAGGTTGCATGGCATGCCTAGGACTATTGTTTCTCGTCGCGATCTTAAATTCTTGAGTTACTTTTGGAATACTTTATGGGCTAAACTTGGCACAAAATTGTTGTTTTCTACTACTTGTCATCCTCAAACTGATTGACAAACTGAAGTTGTCAATTGAACTTCGGGAACACTTTTGCGTGCTATTCTTAAAAAGAACTTGGATTGACATTTCTATGGAATTTATTTTATGGGTTGCCTAGGACTAAGAAAGGGAGGGATTCTTTTTTGTTGTTGTGGATAGATTCTCAAAGATGGTACATTTTATAGCATGTCATAAACCGATGATGCTTCAAACATTGCGGATTTGTTCTTTAGAGAAGTCGTTAGGTTGCATGGCATGCCTAGGACTATTGTTTTGGTCGCGATGTTAAATTCTTGAGTTACTTTTGGAAGACTTTATGGGCTAAACTTGACACAAAATTGTTGTTTTCTACTACTTGTCATCCTCAAATTGATGGACAACTTTGGGAACACTTTTGCGTGCAATTCTTAAAAAGAACTTGGATTGACATTTCTATGGACTTTATTTTGGGGTTGACTAGGACTAAGAAGGGGAGAGATTCTATTTTTGTTGCTGTGGATAGATTCTCTAAGATGGCACATTTTATAGCTTGTCATAAAATCGATGATGCTTCAAACATTGCGGATTTGTTCTTTAGAGAAGTCGCTAGGTTGCATGGCATGCCTAGGACTATTGTTTCTCGTCGCGATCTTAAATTCTTGAGTTACTTTTGGAATACTTTATGGGCTAAACTTGGCAAAAAATTGTTGTTTTCTACTACTTGTCATCCTCAAACTGATGGACAAACTGAAGTTGTCAATAGAACTTCGGGAACACTTTTGCGTGCTATTCTTAAAAAGAACTTGGATTGACATTTCTATGGACTTTATTTTGGGGTTGTCTAGGACTAAGAAGGGGAGGGATTCTATTTTTGTTGTTGTGGATAGATTCTCAAAGATGGTTCATAATATAGATTGTCATAAAACCGATGATGCTTCAAACATTGCGGATTTGTTCTTTAGAGAAGTCGTTAGGTTGCATGGCATGCCTAGGACTATTGTTTCTGGTTGCGATTTTAAATTCTTGAGTTACTTTTGGAAGACTTTATAGGCTAAACTTGGCACAAAATTGTTGTTTTCTACTACTTGTCATCCTAAAACTGATGGACAACTTTGGGAACACTTTTGCGTGCTATTCTTAAAAAGAACTTGGATTGACATTTCTATGGACTTTATTTTGGGGTTGCCTAGGACTAAGAAAGGGAGGGATTCTATTTTTGTTGTTGTGGATAGATTCTCAAAGATGGTACATTTTATTGCTTGGCATAAAACCGGCGATGCTTCAAACATTGCGGATTTGTTCTTTAGAGAAGTCGTTAGGTTGCATGGCATGCCTAGGACTATTGTTTCTGGTCGCGATGTTAAATTCTTGAGTTACTTTTGGAAGACTTTATGGGCTAAACTTGGTACAAAATTGTTGTTTTCTACTACTTGTCATCCTCAAACGGATGGACAAACTGAAGTTGTCAATAGAACTTTGGGAACACTTTTGCGTGCTATTCTTAAAAAGAACTTGGATTGACATTTCTATGGACTTTATTTTGGGGTTGCCTAGGACTAAGAAGGGGAGGGATTCTATTTTTGTTGCTATGGATAGATTCTCTAAGATGACACATTTTATAGCTTGTCATAAAACCGATGATGCTTCAAACATTGCGGATTTGTTCTTTAGAGAAGTCGCTAGGTTGCATGGCATGCCTAGGACTATTGTTTCTCGTCGCGATCTTAAATTCTTGAGTTCCTTTTGGAATACTTTATGGGCTAAACTTGGCAAAAAATTGTTGTTTTCTACTACTTGTCATCCTCAAACTGATGGACAAACTGAAGTTGTCAATCGAACTTCGGGAACACTTTTGCGTGCTATTCTTAAAAAGAACTTGGATTGACATTCTATGGACTTTATTTTGGGGTTGTCTAGGACAAAGAAGGGGAGGGATTCTATTTTTGTTGTTGTGGATAGATTCTCAAAGATGGTACATTTTATAGCTTGTCATAAAACTGATGATGCTTCAAACATTGCGGATTTGTTCTTTAGAGAAGTCGTTAGGTTGCATGGCATGCCTAGGACTATTGTTTCTCGTCGCGAATCTTAAATTCTTGAGTTACTTTTGGAATACTTTATGGGCTAAACTTGGCACAAAATTATTGTTTTCTACTACTTGTCATCCTCAAACTGATGGCAACTTTGGGAACACTTTTGCGTGCTATTTTTAAAAAGAACTTGGATTGATATTTCTATGGACTTTATTTTGGGGTTGCCTAGGACTAAGAAGGGGAGGGATTCTATTTTTGTTGTTGTGGATAGATTCTCAAAGATGGTACATTTTATAGCTTGTCATAAAACTGATGATGCTTCAAACATTGCGGATTTGTTCTTTAGAGAAGTCGTTAGGTTGCATGGCATGCCTAGGACTATTGTTTCAAGTCGCGATGTTAAATTCTTGAGTTACTTTTGGAAGACTTTATATGCTAAACTTGGCACAAAATTGTTGTTTTCTACTACTTGTCATCCTAAAACTGATGGACAACTTTGGGAACACTTTTGCGTGCTATTCTTAAAAAGAACTTGGATTGACATTTCTATGGACTTTATTTTGGGGTTGCCTAGGACTGAGAAGGGGAGGGATTCTATTTTTGTTTTTGTGGATAGATTCTCAAAGATGGTACATTTTATTGCTTGTCATAAAACCGGTGATGCTTCAAACATTGCAGATTTGTTCTTTAGAGAAGTCGTTAGGTTGCATGGCATGCCTAGGACTATTGTTTCTGGTCGCGATGTTAAATTCTTGAGTTACTTTTGGAAGACTTTATGGGCTAAACTTGGTACAAAATTGTTGTTTTCTACTACTTGTCATCCTCAAACGGATGGACAAACTGAAGTTGTCAATAGAACTTTGAGAACACTTTTGCGTGCTATTCTTAAAAAGAACTTGGATTGACATTTCTATGGACTTTATTTTGGGGTTGCCCTAGGACTAAGAAGGGGAGGGATTCTATTTTTGTTGCTGTGGATAGATTCTCTAAGATGACACATTTTATAGCTTGTCATAAAACCGATGATGCTTCAAACATTGCGGATTTGTTCTTTAGAGAAGTCGCTAGGTTGCATGGCATGCCTAAGACTATTGTTTATCGTCATGATGTTAAATTCTTATGTTAATTTTGGAATACTTTATTGGCTAAACTTGGCATAAAATTGTTGTTTTCTACTACTTGTCATCCTCAAACTGATGGACAAACTGAAGTTGTCCATAGAACTTTGGGAACACTTTTGCGTGCTATTCTTAAAAAGAACTTGGATTGACATTTCTATGGACTTTATTTTGGGGTTGCCTAGGACTAAGAAGGGGAGGGATTCTATTTTTGTTGTTGTGGATAGATTCTCTAAGATGGCACATTTTATAGCTTGTCATAAAACCGATGATGCTTCAAACATTGCGGATTTGTTCTTTAGAGAAGTCGCTAGGTTGCATGGCATGCCTAGGACTATTGTTTCTCGTCGCGATCTTAAATTCTTGAGTTACTTTTGGAATACTTTATGGGCTAAACTTGGCACAAAATTGTTGTTTTCTACTACTTGTCATCCTCAAACTGATTGACAAACTGAAGTTGTCAATTGAACTTCGGGAACACTTTTGCGTGCTATTCTTAAAAAGAACTTGGATTGACATTTCTATGGAATTTATTTTATGGTTGCCTAGGACTAAGAAGGGGAGGGATTCTTTTTTTGTTGTTGTGGATAGATTCTCAAAGATGGTACATTTTATAGCATGTCATAAACCGATGATGCTTCAAACATTGCGGATTTGTTCTATAGAGAAGTCGTTAGGTTGCATGGCATGCCTAGGACTATTGTTTTGGTCGCGATGTTAAATTCTTGAGTTACTTTTGGAAGACTTTATGGGCTAAACTTGGCACAAAATTGTTGTTTTCTACTACTTGTCATCCTCAAATTGATGGACAACTTTGGGAACACTTTTGCGTGCAATTCTTAAAAAGAACTTGGATTGACATTTCTATGGACTTTATTTTAGGGTTGACTAGGACTAAGAAGGGGAGAGATTCTATTTTTGTTGCTTGTGGATAGATTCTCTAAGATGGCACATTTTATAGCTTGTCATAAAATCGATGATGCTTCAAACATTGCGGATTTGTTCTTTAGAGAAGTCGCTAGGTTGCATGGCATGCCTAGGACTATTGTTTCTCGTCGCGATCTTAAATTCTTGAGTTACTTTTGGAATACTTTATGGGCTAAACTTGGCAAAAAATGTTGTTTTCTACTACTTGTCATCCTCAAACTGATGGACAAACTGAAGTTGTCAATAGAACTTCGGGAACACTTTTGCGTGCTATTCTTAAAAAGAACTTGGATTGACATTTCTATGGACTTTATTTTGGGGTTGTCTAGGACTAAGAAGGGGAGGGATTCTATTTTTGTTGTTGTGGATAGATTCTCAAAGATGGTTCATAATATAGATTGTCATAAAACCGATGATGCTTCAAACATTGCGGATTTGTTCTTTAGAGAAGTCGTTAGGTTGCATGGCATGCCTAGGACTATTGTTTCTGGTTGCGATTTTAAATTCTTGAGTTACTTTTGGAAGACTTTATAGGCTAAACTTGGCACAAAATTGTTGTTTTCTACTACTTGTCATCCTAAAACTGATGGACAACTTTGGGAACACTTTTGCGTGCTATTCTTAAAAAGAACTTGGATTGACAGTTCTATGGACTTTATTTTGGGGTTGCCTAGGACTAAGAAGGGGAGGGATTCTATTTTTGTTGTTGTGGATAGATTCTCAAAGATGGTACATTTTATTGCTTGGCATAAAACCGGCGATGCTTCAAACATTGCGGATTTGTTCTTTAGAGAAGTCGTTAGGTTGCATGGCATGCCTAGGACTATTGTTTCTGGTCGCGATGTTAAATTCTTGAGTTACTTTTGGAAGACTTTATGGGCTAAACTTGGTACAAAATTGTTGTTTTCTACTACTTGTCATCCTCAAACGGATGGACAAACTGAAGTTGTCAATAGAACTTTGGGAACACTTTTGCGTGCTATTCTTAAAAAGAACTTGGATTGACATTTCTATGGACTTTATTTTGGGGTTGCCTAGGACTAAGAAGGGGAGGGATTTTATTTTTGTTGCTGTGGATAGATTCTCTAAGATGACACATTTTATAGCTTATCATAAAACCGATGATGCTTCAAACATTGCGGATTTGTTCTTTAGAGAAGTCGCTAGGTTGCATGGCATGCCTAGGACTATTGTTTCTCGTCGCGATCTTAAATTCTTGAGTTCCTTTTGGAATACTTTATGGGCTAAACTTGGCAAAAAATTGTTGTTTTCTACTACTTGTCATCCTCAAACTGATGGACAAACTGAAGTTGTCAATCGAACTTCGGGAACACTTTTGCCTGCTATTCTTAAAAAGAACTTGGATTGACATTCTATGGACTTTATTTTGGGGTTGCCTAGGACAAAGAAGGGGAGGGATTCTATTTTTGTTGTTGTGGATAGATTCTCAAAGATGGTACATTTTATAGCTTGTCATAAAACTGATGATGCTTCAAACATTGCGGATTTGTTCTTTAGAGAAGTCGTTAGGTTGCATGGCATGCCTAGGACTATTGTTTCTGGTCGCGATGTTAAATTCTTGAGTTACTTTTGGAAGACTTTATATGCTAAACTTGGCACAAAATTGTTGTTTTCTAATACTTGTCATCCTAAAACTGATGGACAACTTTGGGAACACTTTTGCGTGCTATTCTTAAAAAGAACTTGGATTGACATTTCTATGGACTTTATTTTGGGGTTGCCTAGGACTAAGAAGGGGAGGGATTCTATTTTTGTTGTTGTGGATAGATTCTCAAAGATGACACATTTTATAGCTTGTCATAAAACCGATGATGCTTCAAACATTGCGGATTTGTTCTTTAGAGAAGTCGCTAGGTTGCATGGCATGCCTAGGACTATTGTTTCTCGTCGCGATCTTAAATTCTTGAGTTAATTTTGGAATAATTTATTGGCTAAACTTGGCATAAAATTGTTGTTTTCTACTACTTGTCATCCTCAAACTGATGGACAAACTGAAGTTGTCCATAGAACTTTGGGAACACTTTTGCGTGCTATTCTGAAAAAGAATTTGGATTGACATTTCTATGGACTTTATTTTGGGGTTGCCTAGAACTAAGTAGGGGAGGGATTCTATTTTTGTTGCTGTGGATAGATTCTCTAAGATGGCACATTTTATAGCTTGTCATAAAACCGATGATGCTTCAAACATTGCGGATTTGTTCTTTAGAGAAGTCGCTAGGTTGCATGGCATGCCTAGGACTATTGTTTCTCGTCGCGATCTTAAATTCTTGAGTTACTTTTGGAATACTTTATGGGCTAAACTTGGCACAAAATTATTGTTTTCTACTACTTGTCATCCTCAAACTGATTGACAAACTGAAGTTGTCAATTGAACTTCGGGAACACTTTTGCGTGCTATTCTTAAAATGAACTTGGATTGACATTTCTATGGACTTTATTTTGGGGTTGCCTAGGACAAAGAAGGGGAGGGATTCTATTTTTGTTGTTGTGGATAGATTCTCAAAGATGGTACATTTTATAGCATGTCATAAACCGATGATGCTTCAAACTTTGCGGATTTGTTCTTTAGAGAAGTCGTTAGGTTGCATGGCATGTCTAGGACTATTATTTCTGGTCGCGATGTTAAATTCTTGAGTTACGTTTTGAAGACTTTATGGGATAAACTTGACACAAAATTGTTATTTTCTACTACTTGTTTTCCTCTAATTGATGGACAACTTTGGGAACACTTTTGCGTGCAATTCTTAAAAAGAACTTGGATTGACATTTCTATGGACTTTATTTTGGGGTTGCCTAGGACTAAGAAGGGGAGGGATTCTATTTTTGTTGCTTTGGATATATTATCTAAGATGGCACATTTTATAGCTTGTCATAAAATCGATGATGCTTCAAACATTGCGGATTTGTTCTTTAGAGAAGTCGCTAGGTTGCATGGCATGCCTAGGACTATTGTTTCTGGTCGCGATGTTAAATTCTGGAGTTACTTTAGGAATACATTATGGGATAAACTTGGCAAAAAATTGTTGTTTTCTACTACTTGTCATCCTCAAACTGATGGACAAACTGAAGTTGTCACTAGAACTTTGGGAACACTTTTGCGTGCTATTCTTAAAAAGAACTTGGATTGACATTTCTATGGACTTTATTTTGGGGTTGTCTAGGACTAAGAATGGGAGGGATTCTATTTTTGTTGTTGTGGATAGTTTCTCAAAGATGGTACATTTTATAGCTTGTCATAAAACCGATGATACTTCAAACATTGCGGATTTGTTCTTTAGAGAAGTCGTTAGGTTGCATGGCATGCCTAGGACTATTGTTTCTGGTCGCGATGTTAAATTCTTGAGTTACTTTTGGAAGACTTGGGCTAAACTTGGCACAAAATTATTATTTTCTACTACTTGTCATCCTCAAACTGATGGACAACTTTGGGAACACTTTTGCGTGCTATTCTTAAAAAGAATTTGGATTGACATTTCTATGGACTTTATTTTGTGGTTGCCTAGGACTAAAAAGGGGAGGGATTCTATTTTTGTTGTTGTGGATAGATTCTCAAAGATGGTACATTTTATTGCTTGTCATAAAACTGGTGATGCTTCAAACATTGCGGATTTGTTCTTTAGAGAAGTCGTTATGTTGCCTGGCATGCCTAGGACTATTGTTTCTGGTCGCGATGTTAAATTCTTGAGTTACTTTTGGAAGACTTTATGGGCTAAACTTGGCACAAAATTGTTGTTTTCTACTACTTGTCATCCTCAAACTGATGCACAAACTGAAGTTGTCAATAGAACTTCGGGAACACATATGTTGATATCAGAGATGTCTGTGACATGATATACCACGGTTAGATAAGACTGAAATTGAACTAGATTGTGATGTACTTGTGTTATATGATTCTGATTGCAGTATTGACATGTATATGCTAAACAAGTACAGAAATATCGTAGAATGTGTGCCAGAAACGGTAAGATTCAGACCAGATCTGGCTGATAAACGGAGATTTTCCGGTAAGGATTCTAGATCCAGAATTCCTTAAATTATTGTACTGTTTATGACTCGATTATTATAAAAAGGAACAGATGGTATCCTTATGTATTCAATAGATTCATTGAAATCGAGTCTAGCAGTGACAGAATTGCTAGTAATATAATAGTTGACTGGTATTTGCCTAGATAAGATGTCATATGTGTTTGATATTAGAAAGGTAGATTTCAGAATTGAATCAATACCAAGTATTGCTGAATATTAGAACATAGTACAGAATGATTGACAGAATTGATATAATTGACAGATAAAAGAACATTAGCTGAGAAATCCAGTTGATTGAGTATTTCTCTGGAAGATAGTTCAGTTCTGTTTCTAAATTGATAGATTTTTTGTTCAGAGGTATTCTGAAAATTATGCTTGGTATATCTATGATTTATTGATATATTGCAGCATTTGATTGATTATATTGAATATTTGAAGATTGAGTTAAATATTCAGAGAACTATGATCATTGTATACAGAAATGGGTCAGGTATGAATCCGGTATGCAGTTATTGATACAGTGTTTATTCAGAATATGCAGTATCTGAAGATCGATTGATTTAGACAGTTAAGACAGAAAGATCAAGAATTCCAGAAATGTCAGAAATTTATTATCTGCAGATTATCTTATTCTGATTATTTATTCTCTTATTGATATATATCTGTTGAGTATTGTTATTGTTCTACATTAGTATTTGTGCGATATCTTATATTGTTGGGAGCATATGTTATTTGCAGATAAGATACAGCAGTTGATCTGGGCAGTATGAGGATTGGTCAGATAGCCAGAATTTACAGTTGCCTGATTTTGTTATTTTATGAGTTTTCGTAAACTCACTAGATTTGTATAGGGTCTTTCTATTCTGAACCTGATGTGATATTACTGTTATTGTGAATCAGTGTTTGATACAGATTAGTGTAAACAGTCAGACATGTGATCAGAATGTTCAGAATTTGTTTGTAGTAATCAGAACAGAGCATCAGTCAGAATAACAGATATTTGATTTTGTGTTATATGGGACTGATTATGTTATGATATCGGAATGTTTCAGAATTGGTTACAGATTTTGATATCTGTAGTCAGAGCCGAATACCAGGTAGGTATTTCTTCTTTAATCTATGATTTTTCACTGATTTGTTTATACAGCATAGTTCGAATCTGAACTCACAGATAGTGTCAGAACCGCATAGTAGTGGATTCAGTTTTCATTCATATAGTTGAGAATGTATGATATTCGAACAGACAGTCGTGATATAAACAGATTAGATCAGTTGTAACAGAATTTGTACAGAAATGTTGGCAGAAATTGTACTGACAAGTCTGAATTGCTAACAGAAGAAGACAAAAAGATAGAAATAAGAAGATTATTACAGAATTTGTATATTTCTGAATAGAAATGGGAGTACATTTCTATGGCTTTCGTAATAAAATTACCGCCATTTTCTTTAGATTATTATATGATATGATTATGATTGACAGATTACTCAATCTATATCTATCAGTTTGTACCAGATTACGTACAAACAGAACTAGATGACATAGATCGATGTCAAAGAAATAATCAGATAGATTAGAATATTGAATAAGATGATATCAGATTGTGATTTTGATGGAGTTGTACTTGTGATAGAGTATATCATAAGCTCTCTTGTGCAGATTATTCACAGATTGACAGATAGTCAGGGCGTGGTTACCAGATATTGACAGATATTTGTAGAGCATTAGTACTGGATGTTAGTACTAGTTTATATAGATTATTATCATTGTGTGACTTACTATATGACAATAGTTATTGAGATAGTTCAGAATGGACAGATTTAAGAAACCAATGTCGGATGATGACAATTGGTATTGGAAGATGAAGCTTGATTATGTTCTAGATTGGGATAAACAGATAGGATAACAACTACAGATGGTATTGTTTTGTTATAGATTGCAAATTAGCATATACGGAGGTTGTATAGCTGGTAATGCGGGATTGATTCGACTAGAACGAGTTGAAGAAGGATTATGATATTATACTTCTTGACTTCTGATTCCAGACCAGAATCAGAGCTTGATCAAAGAAAAAATACCTCAGAATGATGTCAGTAAAACGAGTTTGGATGTTAAACTCTGTGATACATTTCTTCTAATATATTTGAATTGATTGTATGAGTTCGAGGACGAACTCAGATCTAAGAGGGGGAGAAATGTAATGCCCAAGAAATGTCATAGAATTAATCAGATAAGATTAATGTAATGTCCCAAGACTTGTGGAATTGATCAGATAAGATTATGGGAGGTTGCACGGACCAAAAATATAATTCTTAGAAGTTTGCACGACCGCACCCGCGGTGCTAGCACGACCGCACCCGCGGTGCATGTGCAGAAAATGAAGTACAAATCCCGTAGACACACCGCACCCGCGGTATTAGATGGAGCGCACCCGCGCTGTGACACCGCACCCGCGGTCTTGTAGTCAGCGCACCCGCGGTCAAGCTTCGGGAAATCTGGATAAAGTCGACGAGACTGGACCGCACCCGCGGTGCATGTATGACCGCACCCGCGGTACGACGTGCCGCGCAAGAACTAAGCCACGTTTCAGACTTTGCATGCAGTATATATATGAGGATTGCACGTGTTTCTCTCAGAAAATTCAGAAAGGAGGCGAAATCTTGGAAGAAAATCCTTACGCCTTTTCGATTTGCGATTGTGGAAGATCAGTCTATCAGAATTCAAATCCGACTTCAGTTTTGAGCTCCTCTCGACACGAGCTACACAAGGACGTAAGTTTCGTTACGTTTTGCGATGTTTTGAAATTAGGATGTTGTCAGAACTGAATATGATTCAGATATGGTGTTTCTGCTGTAGTGATCATTGTATAATCGAAGACAGATTGAAGAATAGATTGGTTATACAATTGTTATGATTTTCAGAAGATATTGATTGAGATTAAACACTAGATTTGTATTGTTCTTCATTGAAGAATAGAGAGATGATTATTCTTGTATGTCTGGATAGATTATTCAGTAGATATGTGAAGTCAGATCGAAGAAAGAATTGAAAGCGGACCGGTTACGGTGGCCGGAAGCGCAACGGAAGCACAAAAATCGAATTTTTGACATAAAATTTCGGCCACCATTATATAAATCTTGTGTAATATTTACAAAATCAAAACCATACATAGGATGTTAAGAAATGTACCTATCAACTTTAAAAAGTTGATTGTGGCTCCAACTTTGTTGTTGAACAACAAAGCTCTTGAATGGAAGATGAATCTACAAGCTCTCCTCCTTTCTTCTTGAATCTTTCCTTCAAATTAAGCCCACCACCAACTAGGTAGATCCCCTCACAATTTGCACTAGAAAAATGTGAGGATTTTTCAAAGAGAAGTGTGTGTTCTTAAACAATTCAAGAACACAAAAATGGAGGAAAAACTTGGGAGAGAAAGAAGCAATATTTCGGCCATATGGAGTGGAATGGAGGAGGGAAGAGTTCTCTTGGGGTTGCAAAAAGTTGATCCAAAAAGTGGCATGCCATGCCAATATTTTATTCAAAAGTAATCCCCAACTCTTCACCTCCCATGCATTCATATAATATAGTTTTCTATCAAATAAAAAACCATAGACTAAATTTAATTATCTCAAACATATTTGAGACAAATTAAATATTACTTGAATTTACTCAAGTCCCACTAGTTTAAATAATTATTTTAATTGAGCTCTACAAGACTCAATATTATTTAATTAATCCAACACTTGAATTAATTTAATTATTTGGACTCTACTAGGTCCATTAGTGTCTAATTAATTCAACACTTGAATTAATTTGATTTAGTCCATAATAATGTTTATGAAAATCACAATTTTCAATTACATTATTCTCTTGGCCAAATTTTAATTTAGGAACACTTCCATAAATCAAAATTTACATTTCTCTCATAGAAGTCATACTTCTATTTTTCTTTACACTTATAAACTCATTTATAAGTCGTTCAACACATTGAACTATTTTCTCCTTTATAGAAGTCATACTTCTAATTTTCTTTACGCTTATAAACCCCTTTATAAGCCGTTCAACACATTGAACTATTTTACTTCTCAACGGGATCTAGAAAGCTAGCACTTGTGTGGCCCTCAATGGTTCATTGATACGACTAGCCGTGGGTTCACATCTCCATGTGATTCGGACTAAACATGTCCTTATACGAGCATACCCCAATTGCTCCATTCTTACTTATCAACACCTTGATAACAAGAACGTCAGAACTCAAGTCTGATAGTACCCAACCAATCATGTTAAACGCCTAGCAGCATCGCTTACATGATTCCCTAGGTATCAAATGATAGTGCCTGCAAGAACCATTCAATTATGGTTAGCATACAGTACGGTCCCTTCAACTCATATATCCCGATCGATTCGACAACCATTGGTTTATCGAGAGTTGTTAATGAATCGATACTATGTGTCATGTCGTAGTTGCATCGATGGTGTAATCTATGAAACCCCTTTCATAATTACAACCATACTCTGGCCAGAGATTTCGATCTACATACACATGATAACACATAGGATATCCATACCCAAAGGTAAGCGGTGAATCCCCGACTACAATGCATCGACTCCTATGTGTTTCGACAGAATACCCAACCTTGCCACCTGATGACCCCATGAGAGTCGGTAAACAAGTCAAAGTGTAATTCTAGCACATAGAGTCTCAATGTTGTCCCGGGTCATAAGGACTAATTCTGTACAACCATAAACCAGGACTTTTCCACTCGATAAGTGAGAACCACTTGGAAAGTCCTTTTATGGAGGGTTGTTCAGTGCACTCTACCAGGAGCACCTATCTGCATGTTCGGACATCACAATGTCCCCTACCAATGAAACATGGTACTCACATCGCAGATACTAGTCTCTAACTCGAGCGGCCTATATCCTTCTTAGTGGCGGCTGAATCGACTAGGAACCGTTTAGAATATACAGTATTACAAATATGAGTTTCATGATACTCATCATATGAGCATCTCATATTCTTTCTACTATTTGTATATTCAAGGGCTTTATCTATGCAGCTAGCATGGGTATACAGATAAAGATTTGCCAAAGTAATAATTTCAAATATTATAAAGATTGCTTATTCATAGAGTTTCATTGTGAACACTCGGCCAACACTTGGCTCGACGGGCACCTACTCTAACAAGAATACCGTATGTCTGTGTGTTGTATTTCAGCATCTCTGAAGATGTATTTGTTAGATATTCATATGCTGGAAACAGATTGATCAGATTCAGATATGATTTCGATTAGATTGGGATATTATTGATATGACTCAGATTGTATCTTGTTCAGACATTGATCAGATTGTATACTGAATTGAGTATTGATCAGAACAGATTGTGAATTGAGTTACACATTGATACAGTGTATTTATATTGTCATTTCTGATCGGATATGGACAGACTGGACTTCAAGACTTCGTCTTCCTCAGACGGGGACGACAATGGTATAATTCATTTGATATTCGGGAAGAAACAACTCAATTGAGATCACCATTTGAGTTGCCCAATAAATCACATACTATATTCTTGTTTATAGATTTGTTTATAGAACTTGTATGCAAATCTTGCTATGCTTTGTGTACAGATCATGTTGCATTGCATTGGAATGATTATGCTTGTTTACAGATTGTGTATTCATGCATTAAGATAGGGCAGTCTGGAGATCAGGCAGACTACTAGATGTTCGGCGATATCTCAGCTTAGGGGAAGATCACCGCCCCTTTGTAGATGCGGATACAGATCAGGCCAAAGTCTAGGAATAAGACGGTCAGCACCTCGATTGGGAGGGTAGGTGACAGACAGTGCCGTCTTATTCACAACGGGATCCCTAGAGTTATAGATCGAGTCAAGTCTAGACATGATTTGATTAGAACTGCATGCTTATATGGATGTGGCTCCTAGATCATGGGACCCATCATTACTGCTTTCAGTTGAGTTAGCATGTTTTATGATTAAGATTGTTTATATGCATGTTTATCTGAATTGAGTTGCATGCTTATTTGATTAATTTCATAGACTATGAAATAGATTGTTTCTATACATGATAGCATGTTTTATGATTTAGGTTGTTTATATACATGCTTACCATGTTTTATACTGGGATTTATTCTCACCGGAGTTATCCGGCTGTTGTCGTGTTTTGTATGTGTGCATGACAACAGGTGGGGCTGGATCAGGGTCGAGATGACGATGAGAGAAGACGAGTTAGCGTGGTGATTCCGGACTTGCAGTAGATTGGATTTTACTACTAGAACTTTAGTAGTGAACCTTAGATTAGAATGTTGTACATTATTGTATTTTAATACTAAATTTGTATTTTTAAATACAGACATGTATAGTATTTAGATTCCATTACCTTCCGCAGTTATAATTTAAAAAGAAAATTTTTAGACCCTGTTTATCAGAACTGATAAGTAAATCCCAATAACGATTAAGAAGATGATTAGCGTCCGGGTCCCCACAACAGGTGGTATCAGAGCCATAGGTCCTTTAGTGATAGATCCTTTAGATTGAGATAGTCAGAACTGATAGATCCTTTAGACTGAGATAGAAGAGAATGTGCGGGGTAGATGAATTTTCTTTCCTTGCATGTGTGTGCTAGCATGAGATTGATTTAATGTTGATTGACATTATGTGCTAGCATGAGACTATGTGTTACTGCTTTAAGATACATGTTTACCTGATTATGTGATTGGAATTGGTATTATGTATTCTTAAGTATGAATCAGATCAGATTCATGATCAGCAGTAAGATGATCATAATCAGAGAAAGATTGGTACAGATTTGTAGTGCGAGATTACTAATGTGTTTGGTAATCAGATGTACCGCCCAGAAGAATTCCAGAAAGAGGCAGTACTTCATATGATCAGACAGGTAGGTCAGAGCCTCAGATAGACGTGTCAGAAATGCAGATGGAAACACAGTTACAGAGGTTCCAGTCGTTTCAGCCGCCGGTTCTGAAGGGAAATGAGACGTCAGCAGATTGTGAAAAGTGGCTTGAAGAAATAGAAATGTTATTTGAATTCCTAGATTTCACAGATGAGTGTAGAATTAGGCTTATTGAGAACCAGTTGCACGAAGCTGCCAGAAGATGGTGGTTACTCACCAAAGGAGCTTTAGAGCAGAGTCGTTCAGTGATTTCATGGAAGAGTTTTAAGGTTGAGTTCTACCAAAGATTCTTCCCCGTGTCATATAGGGAGGACAGAAGTGCAGAATTTGCAAACCTACAACAGGGTCAGATGAGTATTGATGAATACTTAGCACAGTTCTTCACCTTGTTACGTTTTGCCCCTCTTATAGCTAGACCTGATCATGCTATATCTAGTCAGTTCCTTCAGGGATTAAATCCAGAAATACGTACATTGGTGAATGTGAAGCAATCGAGTAGTTTTGCTGATACCTTGAATAGGGCCAAAAGAGCAGAAACGGTTCTGATAGGACAACAGGGAGTCTCGTATGATCTTCCAACATCAAATCCACAGCAACTGCCTTCTAGAGTTGAGATGGGCAGCAGCAGTGATAGGAGGAAAGAACCATTGAAGATTCAAAAGAAACAGTTCAAGAAGTTAGGAAGTGATTCCTCTAGTTCTAGCAGTCCTAGTCCGAGTTATACCGGAGTGTATTGCAGGACGTGTGGAGGGCGACATTCTACAGAACAATGCCAAGGAGTGCTTGTTAAGTGCAATATCTGTAAGCAGACGGGACACTTTGCTAAAGTTTGTCCTCAGAGGCATTTTCGAAGATCTTAAAGAGCAGGGTCATTGGTGGTAATGACTGAAGAACAGACTCAGAATTCCCACAGGTACTGTTGCTTGTATGATTATATGCATAGGTATTGATATGTACTAATGCATTATTTATGAATACCTGTGATTGAATAGCATGGAGATATGCTATATCTGTTGGATTAATGGTTACTGTAGTATTGATTCCTTGGTTGTTGAGGAATATGTTGATATCAGAGATGTCTGTGACATGATATACCACGGTTAGATAAGACTGAAATTGAACTAGATTGTGATGTACTTGTGTTATATGATTCTGATTGCAGTATTGACATGTATATGCTAAACAAGTACAGAAATATCGTAGAATGTGTGCCAGAAACGGTAAGATTCAGACCAGATCTGGCTGATAAACGGAGATTTTCCGGTAAGGATTCTAGATCCAGAATTCCTTAAATTATTGTACTGTTTATGACTCGATTATTATAAAAAGGAACAGATGGTATCCTTATGTATTCAATAGATTCATTGAAATCGAGTCTAGCAGTGACAGAATTGCTAGTAATATAATAGTTGACTGGTATTTGCCTAGATAAGATGTCATATGTGTTTGATATCAGAAAGGTAGATTTCAGAATTGAATCAATACCAAGTATTGCTGAATATTAGAACATAGTACAGAATGATTGACAGAATTGATATAATTGACAGATAAAAGAACATTAGCTGAGAAATCCAGTTGATTGAGTATTTCTCTGGAAGATAGTTCAGTTCTGTTTCTAAATTGATAGATTTTATGTTCAGAGGTATTCTGAAAATTATTCTTGGTATATCTATGATTTATTGATATATTGCAGCATTTGATTGATTATATTGAATATTTGAAGATTGAGTTAAATATTCAGAGAACTATGATCATTGTATACAGAAATGGGTCAGGTATGAATCCGGTATGCAGTTATTGATACAGTGTTTATTCAGAATATGCAGTATCTGAAGATCGATTGATTTAGACAGTTAAGACAGAAAGATCAAGAATTCCAGAAATGTCAGAAATTTATTATCTGCAGATTATCTTATTCTGATTATTTATTCTCTTATTGATATATATCTGTTGAGTATTGTTATTGTTCTACATCAGTATTTGTGCGATATCTTATATTGTTGGGAGCATATGTTATTTGCAGATAAGATACAGCAGTTGATCTGGGCAGTATGAGGATTGGTCAGATAGCCAGAATTTACAGTTGCCTGATTTTGTTATTTTATGAGTTTTCGTAAACTCACTAGATCTGTGACACCCTGACCCGATACAATTAAAATACAGCGGAATTTAAAAATTTTCTTTCAAACGGAAGGAGTTTTAAAATACATTTTATAAAAGCGTTTACAAAATAACAACATGATCATTCCAATGACATAACAAAATACAAAATATCATTAGTGTGATCATGTTACAAAATGGTACAAAATAATCATCCTTCCAATCTTCGTATGCATATGACCCCCATCCACAGTCAACGTCCCGGTCCGTCGCTCTTATCTGCATCACACGAAATAACTGAAATGAGAATAAATCTCAGCAAGTGGAACTCTTACATAGCAATGATACATAGTATACACTGTAAAACATGGCTTTTAAATCATAAATACCATCGACTCTGAAACATGAATAACGTAGCAATAACTGTAGCAATAGCAATGGCAATAGATAGCAAAACGATGGTATTTCTCTTTTCTATAGTTGGATTGATATCAATAGTATCTGTGACTGTGGTTGCCAATATCCCATCGATATAAATCGATAACTGTGAGGGGATAGAAGCCTATGGTCGATGATCATCTAATTGCATGCAATGCTATGGCTATGATTAATCAATCCAATAAAACATTTGAATTCTCAATAGCATTTAAGGCCGTCGTTTCGCAATCTCATAATATCTCTTGTATTCCCTTTTTAACAATAGTGAGACATCAATGCCTCCAATAGATAATCAATGAAATCAATACATAACAATGGATCAATGGAAGGGAATAACACTTTGAAACCTTGAAAACACAATACATATAATATCATGTGAGCAAAAAGGATGAAATTCCACTTACAAACCAATAGAACACCTCCAACTATACTCTTGGTACACCACCTACAACAATAATCCATAAATAACACCAATATCAAGACTAAATCCAAAAGTCCATGCTAAATAATCCATAGAACCATCAAAACATCAAATCCAAAATAACCCTTAACTCGAAACCTCATTAGAATCGCACCAAAAACTTACCTAAGCTTCCTTATACCACGGAGAACGATGATCTCAAGTCGGAAATCCAAATAACTCCAAGAATCAAAGGTAGGAAGCTAAAGAAATGGATGAAAACCCTTGCCAATGGAGGGAAATCTCGAATGGAAGGGAAAGAAATGGATAAGGTATGGCCAACAACTCCCAAAAAGTAGCTAAATATCTCGCCCATACTTACACCGCGGGTGCGCCAACACAAGGACCGCGGGTGCGCTAAGCTCACGGCAACCAAAATAAATCCCATGCACGAACACCGCGGGTGCGGTGCTACAAATACCGCGGGTGCGGTCCTTGCACTGCCGCGGGTGCGGTGATGCCACGGCCCTCCAAATCCAAAATCATGAATAGTACACCGCGGGGGCACTCATCTAAGAGCGCGGGTGCACTCTACTCACGGCAATGAACAGTAACAAAACAACTAAAAATCGATTCGAAACGCTGAAACGAACAATCAACACCAACTAACACCTCAAATAAATAATAACCAATAATACTATAGCCCAAAACACAACTATAATCATCTAATCACAAAACCCAATTAACACAATAAAGCTTAAACCGTACCGTACACCGGGCTCGGCTATTACAATCTCCCCTCCTTAGAGGAATTTCGTCCTCGAAATTGACGTCACGGCACGAACAACTCAGGATACCTCTCTCTCATCTCAGTCTCTGGTTCCCACGTAGCCTCCTCAATCAAATGGTTCCTCCAAAGGACTTTAACGATGCCGATCTCTTTGTTCCTCAGAACTCTAACTGTGCGATCCAGAATCTGAATCGGAATCTCATGGTAAGTCAGACTCGGCGTCAAGTCCAATGGCTCATGGCGAAGAACATGGGAAGGATCTGCAATATACTTCCTGAGCATCGATACGTGAAACACATTATGGACTCTGTCAAGATCGGGCGGTAGGGCTAATCTGTAGGCTCGGTCACCCACTCTGTCCAATATCTCGAATGGACCAATGAATCTAGGGCTCAACTTGCCCTTCTTGCCAAATCGCATCACACCCTTGAGAGGTGCTATCTTCAGAAAAACATGATCGCCAACCTCGAACTGCAAAGGTCTACGACGAACGTCTGCATAGCTCTTCTGTCTGGACTGAGCAGTCTTCATCCTCTCTCTGATAACTGCAACAACATCGGCAGTCTGCTGGACCAACTCGGGACCCAACATCTTCCTCTCACCAACCTCATCCCAAAACAAAGGGGATCTGCACTTCCTGCCATAAAGTGCCTCATACGGTGCCATGCCAATCGTCGCCTGGTAGCTATTGTTGTACGTGAACTCCACAAGAGGCAACTTGGAATCCCAGCTACCAGAATAGTCAATAGTACAAGCTCTGAGCATATCCTCCAGAATCTGAATGACTCTCTCTGACTGACCGTCGCTCTGAGGATGATAAGCTGTACTGAAAGCTAATCGAGAACCCATAGCTCTGTGCAAACTCTTCCAGAACTCTGAGGTAAACCTGGGGTCACGATCAGACACAATCGACACCGGAACCCCATGAAGTCTAACAATCTCTGCAATGTAATCCTCGGCATACTGAGACATCGAATACGTCGTCTTGACTGCGAGAAAGTGCGCTGACTTGGTCAATCTATCAACAATAACCCAAATGGAATTGAAACCCTTCTGCATCCTGGGTAAACCAGTCACGAAATCCATAGTGATATGCTCCCACTTCCACTGAGGAATCGGCAAAGAAAGCAATGTCCCAGCAGGTCTCTGGTGCTCAATCTTTACCTGCTGACAAGTAAGGCACTGAGAAATGAACAAAGCAATATCTCTCTTCATACCTGGCCACCAGTAGAGTCGACGGAGATCCTGATACATCTTCGTACTGCCTGGATGAATCGAATAAGGTGCGGTATGAGCCTCTGTCAAGACATCTCTACGAATATCGTCGCCAGAAGGAACACAAATGCGGCCTCTGAAAGTTACCAAATCATCACCATTCAGACTAAACTCTGAATTCCCTCTAGCCTCGGCTCTAGCTCTCAACTCTGCCAACTGAACATAAGTCGACTGCTCTCTACGGATCCTGTCCGTCAATGTAGATCGAATGACCAACGCTGAAAAGCGAGCAATGGTCCCTGGAATCACCAGATCAATCTCCTCTCTCTGCAAATCCATCAACAATGGTCTCTGAATCAAAGAACTCAATGAAGCACTCGACTTGCGGCTCAAAGCATCAGCCACAACATTCGCCTTCCCTGGGTGATAACTGATCGTCACATCGTAATCCTTGACAAGCTCTAACCACCTCCTCTGTCGCATATTGAGCTCTTTCTGCGAGAACAGATACTTCAAACTCTTGTGGTCTGTGAAGATCTCACACTTTTCGCCATACAGATAATGTCTCCAAATCTTCAGGGCGAAAACCACAGCTGCTAGCTCCAAATCGTGCGTCGGATAATTCTTCTCATAATCCTTCAACTGGCGAGACGCATAGGCAATGACCTTACCTCGCTGCATCAACACTGCACCAAGGCCTCTCTTCGACGCATCGGTATAGACCACAAAATCCTCTGAACCACTGGGCAAAGAAAGAACAGGAGCTGTCGTCAATCTGTCCTTCAACTCCTGAAATGCACTCTGGCAATCGATAGACCACTCGAACTTCACAGTCTTCCTCGTCAGATTGGACAATGGCAGGGCAATCTTGGAGAAACCTGAAATGAAACGACGATAGTAACCTGCCAAACCGAGGAAACTGCGTACCTCAGAAACAGTGGTAGGAATAGGCCAACTCCGAATCGCCTCTATCTTCAACGGATCAACAGCAATGCCATCTCTCGAAACCACATGGCCTAGGAAAGAAATCTGATCCAGCCAAAACTCACACTTCTTCAGCTTGGCAAACAATCTCTTCTCTCGCAACAACTGAAGAACAACTCTGAGATGCTCGGCATGAAGCTCTCTGGATTTGGAATAGATCAAGATATCGTCGATGAAAACAATAACGAAGCTATCCAGATAAGGCTTGAACACACGGTTCATCAGATCCATGAAGACTGAAGGGGCATTGGTCAACCCAAAAGACATGACAAGAAACTCATAGTGACCGTACCTGGTCCGGAAAGCTGTCTTAGGGATATCAGACTCCCTAACCTTCAACTGATAGTAGCCAGACCGAAGATCAATCTTCGAGAACATAGTAGCACCATGGAGCTGATCAAACAAATCATCTATCCGAGGCAACGGATACTTGTTCTTGACAGTTACTTTGTTAAGCTCCCTGTAGTCAATACACAGTCGCAAAGAACCATCCTTCTTCTTGACAAATAGAACCGGAGCTCCCCAAGGCGAAGAACTCGGACGAATAAAGCCCTTGTCTAAAAGATCCTGCAACTGAGTCTTCAACTCCTTCATCTCGGTAGGGGCCATCCGGTACGGAGACTTAGAAATAGGAACCGTACCTGGAGCTAAATCAATCACAAACTCAACATCTCTATCCGGCGGCAAACCCGGAACATCATCCTCAAACACATCAGCAAACTCCCTCACCACATCAATATCATCTACATTCAACTTAATCAATCTATCAACATCCACAATAGAAGCAAGAAACCCATCGCAACCTCTACACAACAATCTCTCAGCCTCAAAGCAAGAAATAAAAGGAAGGACCAGCGAAGTACCTGTGCTGGCGAGCGCTCCTCCCTGGCCATCATCTGCAAAAGTCACCTTCTTAGCAACACAATCGATAACTGCACGGTAAGTCGAAAGCCAATCCATGCCAAGAATAACATCGAAGGCAACCATAGGGATAACAATCAAATCAGCGAATACAACTCGCTCCTCAATACGAACAGGGCACGCAAAGACAATTGATGTCGGGCACAAGACATCCCCCGAAGGTAAAACAACATTAAGCTGGATGGGAAGAACAGAAGGAACTATACCCAAAGATCTCAAAAATAATTCAGACATAAAAGAATGAGTAGCACCAGTATCAATCAAAGTAGTAGCTACTCTGCCTGAAATCAAAATACTATTAAGGATCAATGAAGAATCACGATTAATACCTTCCTTGGTCATCGCAAAGATACGACCCTGCACCTTCCCTTGGCTATCTCCCCTCGGGCAATTCCTAGCAACGTGGCCCGCCGCGCCACAACGAAAACAAGTATGAGTGCCCAATCTGCACTCTCCTCGATGATGCTTACCACACTTTGGACACAGTGGCTTCTCGGGATCAAATGGAACTGGCGGTGGTCTAGAACTCGGCTCCATCTTGCCCTTGCCCTTGAAACGATCCCTGCCCCTCTGATTCGAACCCTGGCCTCTCTGAGCAATGGCCTGGTGTCTCTCCTGCCTCTCCCTGGCGATGTCCTTCTCGTCTTGCTCGGCCAACAATGCTTTGGACACAATCTCCTTGAAAGTAACAGCCTTGGACATGTTGATATCACGACGAATCTCCGCTCTAAGGCCTCGAATGAAATGAGCGCCCTTGTCCTTGTCGTTCGAAGCAATATACGGAGCAAATAGGCAAGCCTCCTCGAACTTCAGAATATACTGGCCAACATCCAAGCTCCCCTGTCGAAGTTCCAAGAACTCCGTAACCTTCCTCGCTCGAAGTGCGTCGGGGAAATACTTGTCGTAGAACAAGTCAGTGAACTCTGACCACTTCAGTGTCGCAACATCAACTCCAACTTTCGTAGCATTCCACCAAATGCGGGCAGCCTTAACCAACATGAACACTGCACAGCTAATCCTGTCTTTGTCCTCATACTGGAGATGATCGAAGATAGCTTCAAGCGCCTTGACCCACTCGACAGCAACTAGAGGATCGGTGCTACCTGCGAATTCCGGTGGATCCATTCTCTTAAAAGAAGAAAAGACGGCATCAGTGCCAACAGCCTGAGCAACTTGACCTCTCACTTGGCCTCGACCCTGTCCTGCTCCTTGCAATCGGAGCAACTGTTGAATCTGATCGCTATGCACCTTAGCCTGCTCCTTAAGCAACTTGCCGAACTCGTCGACAACTCTCGAGGAAGAACTATCCTCACCCTCTGTCGCCTTACGCTTAGGAGGCATACTCTACAATTGCTCACAAGACACCAATCAATATATATAACAATGGATAGATGCAAGAAAACATACCCGGACAGTTGAAAGTAGACGAAGTCATATGCATTGGTCCGAAGAACACCGCTCTGATACCACTAAATGTGACACCCTGACCCGATACAATTAAAATACAGCGGAATTTAAAAATTTTCTTTCAAACGGAAGGAGTTTCAAAATACATTTTATAAAAGCGTTTACAAAATAACAACATGATCATTCCAATGACATAACAAAATACAAAATATCATTAGTGTGATCATGTTACAAAATGGTACAAAATAATCATCCTTCCAATCTTCGTATGCATATGACCCCCATCCACAGTCAACGTCCCGGTCCGTCGCTCTTATCTGCATCACACGAAATAACTGAAATGAGAATAAATCTCAGCAAGTGGAACTCTTACATAGCAATGATACATAGTATACACTGTAAAACATGGCTTTTAAATCATAAATACCATCGACTCTGAAACATGAATAACGTAGCAATAACTGTAGCAATAGCAATGGCAATAGATAGCAAAACGATGGTATTTCTCTTTTCTATAGTTGGATTGATATCAATAGTATCTGTGACTGTGGTTGCCAATATCCCATCGATATAAATCGATAACTGTGAGGGGATAGAAGCCTATGGTCGATGATCATCTAATTGCATGCAATGCTATGGCTATGATTAATCAATCCAATAAAACATTTGAATTCTCAATAGCATTTAAGGCCGTCGTTTCGCAATCTCATAATATCTCTTGTATTCCCTTTTTAACAATAGTGAGACATCAATGCCTCCAATAGATAATCAATGAAATCAATACATAACAATGGATCAATGGAAGGGAATAACACTTTGAAACCTTGAAAACACAATACATATAATATCATGTGAGCAAAAAGGATGAAATTCCACTTACAAACCAATAGAACACCTCCAACTATACTCTTGGTACACCACCTACAACAATAATCCATAAATAACACCAATATCAAGACTAAATCCAAAAGTCCATGCTAAATAATCCATAGAACCATCAAAACATCAAATCCAAAATAACCCTTAACTCGAAACCTCATTAGAATCGCACCAAAAACTTACCTAAGCTTCCTTATACCACGGAGAACGATGATCTCAAGTCGGAAATCCAAATAACTCCAAGAATCAAAGGTAGGAAGCTAAAGAAATGGATGAAAACCCTTGCCAATGGAGGGAAATCTCGAATGGAAGGGAAAGAAATGGATAAGGTATGGCCAACAACTCCCAAAAAGTAGCCTAAATATCTCGCCCATACTTACACCGCGGGTGCGCCAACACAAGGACCGCGGGTGCGCTAAGCTCACGGCAACCAAAATAAATCCCATGCACGAACACCGCGGGTGCGGTGCTACAAATACCGCGGGTGCGGTCCTTGCACTGCCGCGGGTGCGGTGATGCCACGGCCCTCCAAATCCAAAATCATGAATAGTACACCGCGGGGGCACTCATCTAAGAGCGCGGGTGCACTCTACTCACGGCAATGAACAGTAACAAAACAACTAAAAATCGATTCGAAACGCTGAAACGAACAATCAACACCAACTAACACCTCAAATAAATAATAACCAATAATACTATAGCCCAAAACACAACTATAATCATCTAATCACAAAACCCAATTAACACAATAAAGCTTAAACCGTACCGTACACCGGGCTCGGCTATTACAGGTTTGATATTCAGATATACCGCCTCGGAGAATTTCAGAAAAGGGCAGTACTTCGACTGAACAGATAGATATATCAGAGAATCAGATAGAAACACAGATGAAGAGGTTGCAGTCGTTGCGACCGTCGATTCTGAAGGGAACTGAGACACCAGCAGATTGTGAGAATTGGCTTGAGGAGACAGAAATGGTATTTGAATTTCTTGGTCTCATAGATGAGTGTAGAGTTAACCTGATTGAGAACCAATTGCAAGAGACTGCAAGAAGATGGTGGTTACTAACCAAAGGAGCTTTAGAACAGAGTTGTTCAGTAATATCGTGGAAGATCTTTAAATTTGAATTTTATCAAAGATTCTTCCCTACATCATACAGACAGGACAGAAGTGCAGAGTTTACTAACTTGAGACAGGGTCAGATGAGTATTGATGAGTATCTGGCACAGTTCTTCACCTTATTACGTTTTACCCCTCTTGTGGCTAGGAATGATGATGCGATATCTAGCCAGTTTATTCAGGGATTGAATCCTGAGATACGTACATTGGTGAATGTGAAGCAATCGAGTAGTTTTGCTGATACATTGAACACAGCCAAAAGAGCAGAAACGGTTCTGATAGGACAACAGGGAGTATCGTATGATCTTCCAGCATCGAATCCACAACAACTGCCTTCCAGAGTTGAGATTGGCAGCAACAGTGATAAAAATAAAGAACCATTGAAGATCGAAAAGAAACAGTTTAAGAAGTTAGGAGGTGGACAGAGTAGTTCATCTAGCTCCAGTGGTTCCAGTCCGAGTTATACTGGAGTATACTGCAGAACTTGCGGAGGAAGACATTCCACCGAACACTGCCAAGGAGTACTTAGTAGATGCAATGTCTGTAAACAGTCGGGACACTTTGCGAGAGTTTGTCCTCAAAGAGATTCCCGAAGATTTTAGGGAACAGAATCATCTGATGACACTGATTGTGGAACAGACCCAGATATAGTGACAGGTACTATTCTTTATGATTCTATTGCATATGTATTGATATATACTAATGCATTGCATATGAGTATATCTGATGGAGTAGCATGGAGACATGTTGTATCTGGTTTGGGTCTAGTTGTACTGTAGTATTGATTTCCTAGCTTGTTGAGGAAATGTTGATATCAGAGATTTCTGTATATATATGGTATACTACAGTAAGATGAGAATGAAATAGAGATAGAGATAAATTATGATGTACTTGTGTTTGCTGATTTGAACGCATTATTGATATGTATATGCTGAACAAGTACAGATATATTGTAGAATTGTTCCAGAAATGGTAAGATTCAGACCAGAGAGGACTGATCTGTGGAGATACCCTAGTAAGGATTCTAGATTTGGAATTTCTTTGATATCTGTATTATATATGACTCGATTAGTACAGAAAGGAGCAGATTGCATCCTTATGTATTCAGTAGATCCACTGAAATCGAGCCCAGAATTGGCAGATTTGCCAATGATGTATGAGTTGGCTGATATTTGTCTAGATAAGATATTAGATTTGCTTGATATCAGAAAGATAGATTTCAGAATTGAATTCAGATCAGATGCTGATTGTTATTTTAGAATTCAGTACAGAATGATATTGAGTGTACAGAATGATACAAAATGAATTGGAAGAATATTTGAAAGATCATATTAAATATTCTGAGAATTATTATTCTTGTATACAGAAATTGTTCAGATATGTATTTTGTTTGAAACAGATTGTATTCAGAATAAATGATATCTGATGTTAGTATACTGATTGATTTTGAGACAGTTGATATTGTGATCAGTGACGGATCAGATACCGATATCAGAAAGATCAGAAAGTCAGAAATGTCAGAATTGTCAGAGACTGATATTCTATGAGTTGACAGATTATCTGATATGATTGTGTTTTGAACTGCTCGAGAATGATTGCTTCTAGATCAGTATTTTATACAAATTGTATTGTTTGGGGAGCATATTATATTTGCAGATGATATATAGCAGTGGATCAGAATGGCATGAAGATCTGATTGATTTGTTAAAATCGATAGTATTGTTAGAATTTACAATCCTATATATTTACTAGATTAGTATAGATTATTGTTATTCTGAATCAGTATTGATACAGATTTTCTGAACTGTTGAGGGTATATACAGTCCAGCTTGTATCAGAAATGAATTCTATAATTTCAGCAGTTCAGAAACGTGATCAGAATGGTCAGAGCAGTATTTCGATAATCAGAGCAGGGTATCGGTCAGAGAAACAGATATGTGATTTTGTGTTTGTAGTAGACTGGTTGTGTTATGATATCAGAATGTTTCAGAATTGTATAACAGAATTGATATCTACAATCAGAGCCGAATACCAGGTAGGTATTTCTTCTTTAATTTATATTATTAACTGATTGTTTATACAGGATAGTTCGAATCTGAAAGCACAGATAGTGTCAGAAATGCACAGTAGTGAGTTCAGTTTTCATTCAAGTAATTGTGAATGTATGATATTCGAACAGATAGTGATGATATAGACAGATTAAATCAGTTATGGCAGAATTTGTACCGAAATGTTGGCAGAAATTGTACTGATTTGTACCGAAATGTTGGCAGAATTTGTACTGATATGTCTGAATTGCTAACAGAAGATGACAGAAAGATAGGAATCGGAAGTTTACTATAGAATTTGTATATTTCTGAATAGAAATGGCAGTACATTTCTATGGCTTTCGTAATGAAATTACCATCATTTTCTTTAGATTGAGATATGATATGATTATGATTGAAAGATTACTCAATCTATATCTATCAGTTTGTACCCGATTACGTACAAACAGAATTAAATGACATAGATCGATGTCAAAGAAATGTTCAGATAGAACAGAACATTTAAGTAGATTATATCAGATTGTGATTATGATTGAGTTTGTACTTATTATAGAAGATATCATGAGCTCTCTCTCGCAGATTTTTCACAGATTGACAGACAGTCAGAATGTACTAGCCAGATATTGGAAGATATCTAGAGAGTGGTAGTGCTGGATGCTAGCACTAGTTGGCATAAAGTTTTGTTACCTTATGGGTGATTGTGTGGTGATAGCTATCAAAAGAGTACGGAGATCGTTACAGATGACACATTGTACAGTAAGTACTACAGAGTCCATATAACGAAGATTCAGACAGAAATAAAGATAGCTCAGAAATGACAGATTTGATAAACCAACATCGGATGATGATGCTTGGTATTGAGAGTGGAAGATTGAGTATATCCTTGATTGGGATAAACAGGTTGATCAATGACTGTTGGTATTGGTTACTGAACTGTAATTGGTTTATACAGAAGTTGTATAACCCGCATGGCAAGATTGATTCTGTCAGAGTTAGTTTAAGAAGTATTATGATAGGATACTTCATGAATTCTTATTCCAGACTGGAATCAGAGAGTTGAGTTCGAGTTGAACTCGAGTATACATTTCTTCTCGTATAGCTGAATTGATTACTTGAGAGTTCGAGGACGAACTCAGATCTAAGAGGGGGAGAAATGTAATGCCCAAGAATTATTGAATTGATAAATCAAGATTATCAATCTTCATTAACGAGAGACTCGGAAGATATGAGAATGCATGTCATGCAATGAGGGAAGAAAGATTTGAGAAACCAGGTGTTGCATGGTCAGAAAACTAGAATTTAGAAGTTGCACAACCGCACCCGCGGTGCTAGCACGACCGCACCCGCGGTGCATGTGCAGCAAATGAAGTACAAATCCCGTAGACACACCGCACCCGCGGTATTAGACGGAGCGCACCCGCGCTGATGACACCGCACCCGCGGTCTTGCAAGAAGCGCACCCGCGGTCTGAGCTGCCGAGAGAATGGCTAGGATCACCGCTTGAGCGCACCCGCGCTGCTACGCTCACCGCACCCGCGGTCATGCGTGTTGCATGATAAATGATGCCACGTTTCAGACTTTGCATGCAGTATATATATAGATGTTTGACACGCGAATTCATCAGAAATTCAGAAAGAGGCGAGGCTTTTGAGAGAAAAATCCTTACGCCTTTTAGATTTAAGATTTCGAAGAATCCGTGTATCAGAATTCGGATCTGAACGCAGCAGCGTGTTCCTCTCGACACGAGCTACATAAGGACGTAAGTTTTGTTACGTTTAGACAAGATTTGAATTTATGATATTGTCAGAATTGAATATGAATCAGATATGATGTTTCTACTACCGTAGATATGGTATAATTGAAGACAGATTAAAGGACAGACTGTTTTTGTAATTGTTATGATTTTTGAAAGATATTGACTGAAATTATATATCAGAATTGTGTTAGTATTCAGAGTCTGAATTATATTGACACAGATTATGAAGTCCAGTATTATATTTGTGATGTTTAGATTGACGGGGTAGTCAGATTGTATTGTTATGCCGTCGAAACATCAGTAGATTGATATTGATCAGATTCAGAGATGACTTTGATTAGATTGTGATATTATTGATATGACTCAGATTGTATCCTGTTCAGATATTGATCAAATTATATACTGAATTGAGTATTGATCAGAACAGATTATGTATTGAGTTATTTACTGATACAGCGTATTCGATATTGTCTTTTCAGAGGGATATGGACAGAGTTGAATACAGGACATCGTCTTCGTAAGACCGGGACGACAAAGGTATAATTCATGTGATATCTGGGAAGATATAACTCAAATCAGATCTCATTTGAGTTTCCCAATAAAATCACATACTAGACTTATTGTTTATCTTTCGATATGATTATGATTTGTTTATAGACTTTATATTCAAATCTTTTGAAATGAACATGCTTTGTTTACAGATTGTTATACATTGCATTTGAGGTAGGAAAGTTTGACAGATAGTTAGACTTCTAGACGTTCGGTGTATCGTTACATAGGAGCAGACACCCTCCTATTGTAGATTATTCGATACAGATATGACCGAAGTCTAGGAATAAGACGTACGTCACCCCGATTGGGAGGGTAGGTGACAGACAGTGACGTCTTATTCACCCCGGGATCCCTAGAGATATAGTTGAGTCGAGTCTAGACATGAGTTGACTAGAACTGCATGTGGTTATGAATGTGGTTTCATAGACTATGAAATCCATGTTTATTGCTTTCAGTCATGACAGCATGTTTATATGATTTGATTTAAATTTCATGTGTATCTGAATTGGGTTGCATGCTTATTTTGATTTGATTTCATAGATTATGAAATCTATTACTTTTGAATATGTTCATGATAGCATGTTTTATGATTTAGATTGTTTCTATACATGCTTACCATGTTTTATACTGGGATTTGTTCTCACCGGAGTTATCCGGCTGTTGTCGTGTCTGTATGTGTGCATGGCAACAGGTGGGGCAGGATCTGGGTCTCGAGCTAGATGAGAGGTTGAGGATAGCGTGGAGATCTCGGGCGTTGAAGATTTCTAGTGTTTGCTTATTAGACTTGTACTACTGATATTTGTAGTTGGTATTTAAACACTAGCGTATGATTGTACTAGACAGACTTGTATGTACATTATGTTGTTTAATTAATATAGAGACATGTTATGCTTTAATTATACATTTGAGTTCATGTTAAAAGCAAAATTTTGACCCACATTTTCGAGCAAAGATCCAATAAATCCCAAAATAATTGAGTTAGAGCCCGGGTCCCCACATGAACTATGATTGGTCTATACAAAAGTTGTATAGCCAATATTCTAAGATTGATTCTATCAGAATTATTTCGAATGGTATTATAAGATTGTACTTTTCGAACTACTAGTCCAGATTGGAATTAGAATTAGTAGAAGTAAGAGGCTTCAGAATGAAAACTATTCTGCTGTTGAAAAATCAGTAGAGCTGTCCTGATAGGAGATTGAGATTTCAGAATTGATTCCATGAGTGGAGTTTTGATTTAAACTCTGTATATATGTCCTCTGATATCTCCGAAGTGATTGTTTATAAGTTCGGGGACGAACCCAGATCTAAGAGGGGGAGAAATGTAAGGCCCGAGATGTCATCATTTTGTGAGAACCCGAAAATTAAAGAATTGATTTAAATTATTGAATGGCATTTTTGTGATTTTCGGATGGCATTTTCGTAATTATTTGAGGAAAATGGCATTTTCGTAATTATTGGATGGCAATGGCATTTTCGTAATTATTGGAGGCAATGGCATTTTCGTAATTATTGGATGCCAATGGCATTTTCGTAATTATTGGAGGCAATGGCATTTTCATAATTTTGAAAGAAATGGGCAAAAATTTGAGATGAGGCCACGTATGATTGCATGCACAAAATATATATATGTACAAACCGATTCTCTCCATCAGAATAAGGAAGAAAGAAAAGAAATAGGGGAGAAGCTCCAAGTTCTTCCGAGGGAGAAATTTAATAGTGCGCAAAATCCGTCCGTTCGATTTTAAATCCGACTTCAGTACTGTGTTCCTATCAACACAGGCTATAACTGGACGTAAGTTTTGTTACGCTTAGACAAGATTTGAATTTATGATATTGTCAGAATTGAATATGAAGTAGACATTATAGAATTGAAGTCAGAGTAAAGAACAGACTGTTCCTGTAATTGTTATGATTTTTGAAAGATATTGACTGAGATTTTATATCAGAATTGTGTTAATATTCAGAGTATGAATTATGTGGGCACAGATTATGAGTTCAGTATTATATTTGTGATGTTCAGATTGACAGGGTTATTCAGATTGTATTGTTATGCCGTCGAAACATCAGTTGATTTAGATTGATCAGATTCAGATATGATTTAGATTGTATTGTGATATCGATGACATGAATTGAATTGTATCTTGTTCAGATATTGATCAGATTATGTACTGAGTTGAGTATTGATCAGAACAGATTGTGAATTGAGTTATTCATTGATACGATGTATTCGATATTGTCTCTTCAGATTGGATATGGACAGATTTGAATACAGGTCATCGTCTTCGTCAGACAGGGACGACAAAGGTATAATTCATGTGATATACGGGAAGATATAACTCAAATAAGATCTTATTTGAGTTTCCCAATAAAATCACATACTAGATTTCTTTTATATTCTGATTTGAATATGATTTATTTATATGTTGAGATGATTATGCATTGTTTACAGATTGTTATGCATTGCATTGAGATAGGAGAGTCGTTGACAGCCATTGTCAACTATCTAGATGTTCGGTATATCTCAGCTTAGGAGCAGCCCTGACTCCTATTGCAGTCGTTGATACAACTCAGACCGAAGTCTAGGAATAAGACGTACAGTCACCCCGAGTGGGAGGGTAGGTGACAGCCATTGACGTCTTATTCACACCGGGATCCCTAGAGTTATAGTTGAGTCGAGTCTAGACATGATTTGACTAGAACTGCATGTGGTTATGAATGTGGTTTCATAGATTATGAAACCCATGTGTATTGCTTTCAGTTATGACAGCATGTTTATATGATTTGATTTAAATTGCATGTTTATCTGAATTGAGTTGCATGCTTATTTGATTTGATTTCATAGATTATGAAATCTAGTATTTTGAATATTGTGGGGACCCGGACGCTAATCAAGTTCTTAATCATCATTGGGACTAATTAATCAATTAAAACAGGGTCTAAATTTTTTTTTTTTTTTTTTTATGCGGAACGTAGTGAAATCAAACTAATATACAACTCAGTATATAAAAGTACAAGTCCTGTATTTCAACATTTATTCAAACTAGGGTTTAAAACTAAAGTCAAGTGTTTAACCCTACATCTAGTCCAAGTCCGGTGCCACCACTCTAATCACGATCTAGCTCTTCATCTCCTGGACCCTGATCATGTCCCACCTGTTGTCAAGTACACATACAGACAAGACAACAGCCGGATAACTCCGGTGAGAATAAATCCCAGTATAAATCAACGAAACATGCAATCATATAAACAAATATAAAGCATGTAATCAGATAACAGAATATGTAACAAATCTGAAACATAATCAATATCATGCTGTCGACAATACTCGTAGATCTACAATTCAGACTAGACTCAATCCTAGTCTAGGGATCCCGGTTTCTAGATGTGGTATTCCTATATCGAATTCCGTAAAGGATGGAACCATAATCTCTATTACTCGATATAACCAGTGCCCTGGTATTCCTATATCGAATTCCGTAATAGAAGAATTCCACTACCCTTTACTCGATATAACCAAATATGGTGTTCCTATATCGAATTCCGTAATAGATTCCATTACTCGATATAACCAAACATCCAGTGTCCTGACCTAACCGTCAAGGACTGTAGCTCTATCGCTAGCATCCTATCTTGTGACATCGTGCAATGTGCCGTGGCGATACCACCACTATCCGGCACTTTTGTCACAAGATAACTCGTCTAATACCTGTCATCTAAAATCAAGAGAACAAGTATATCATCAATTCAATGCAAATATCAATGCAATAAAGTAAAGTATGTGATTTAGGGAAACTCAAGTCCAAACCGACTCAAGTCCATCTCCCAATACCACATTGACTTATACCTTTCGTTGCAGTCTCGGTTTCTTGCTCAGTCGAAGTCTTGAATTCACAGTCTGTCTGGTAATGACAATATCAATAATCTTATGTCAATATACCACTCGAATCAATAACAATCTGATAAATCTTGATTTAATTCAAAATCAACGGCATAACGGTACAATCTCCATATTCCCGTCAATACCATTTCACCAGATAATAGTTACAATCCATAACCCATATCCAGTATAATCTGTAATCCAATCACAATTCAACTCTATCCGGTATAACTCAATATACCCTAAAAATTCATAACAATTCCATAATCAGTCCGTTTCTCAATCTGACTTCGATTCTACGATGTCTAACATATCAAGAACATCATATATGAATTCCATTCAATTCTGACAACAGCAAAATATCAAAGCATGTCAAAACGTAGCAAAACTTACGTCCAGTTGTAGCCTACGTTGCTAGGAACTCAGTACCGAAGTCGAATTTAAAATCTAACGGACGGATTTCGCATAATCAAATTGAACGTGATTTCTCCCCGGAACCTTTCGTTCTTTTCCTCTGAGATTCTGAGGAAATTTCGCATGTATATATATATATATATATATATATATATATATATATATATATATATATATATATATATATATATATATATATATATATCCATAACATGCATCAGGACGAGTGGCTCGATCTTGGCTCAACACGTCTCTCGCTCGGGCGGACATAAATTTCCGCCCGGGCGAGCAACTCTCGGCCCTTCTGCGCGATTCAGTCTCGCTCGGGCGAGCACAAACTTCCGCCCGGGCGAGTAACTCTCGGCCCTCTTCCACTAGGCACTCGCGCTCGGGCGGTTAAAAACTTCCGCCCGGGCGCGCCATCTTCGCCCAATAATTTAGTCTTCTCAAATTAATCTCAAAATGGTCCAGGTTATAATCGTGTCCACTAATAATCAATAATCTCAGATTAACATGATACAAAATCTTGGGCATTACAAATATGATCATGATAGCATGTTTTATGATTTAGATTGTTTCTATACATGCTTACCATGTTTTATACTGGGATTTATTCTCACTGGAGTTATCCGGCTGTTGTCTTGTTTTGTATGTGTGCATGACAACAGGTGGGGCTGGATCAGGGTCAAGATGAGAAAGAGGCTGGACTAGATAGCGTGGTGATTCCGGACTTACTGTAGACTTGTTTTATTACTTGAACTTAGTAACTAAACCTTAGACTGAGGTTGTACAGTATTGTACTTTTCTACTGAATTGTAGTTGTTATACAGAGATGTATATTATTTAGATTCCATTACCTTCCGCATTTACATTTTAAAAATAAAAATTTTTAGACCCTGTTTATAAGAACTGATAATTAAATCCCAACGATGATTAAGAAGAGGATTAGCGTCCGGGTCCTCACATGGTTAGAGCTTGTCAAGGATTACGATGTGACGATCAGTTATCACCCAGAGAAGGCGAACGTTGTGGCTGATGCTTTGAGCCGCAAGTCGAGTGCTTCATTGAGTTCTTTGATTCAGAGGCCATTGTTGATGGATTTGCAGAGAGAGGAGATTGATCTGGTGATTCCAGGTACCATTGTTCGTCTTTCAGCGTTGGTTATTCGATCTACTTTGACGGACAGGATCCGTAGAGAGCAGACTGTCGATGTGCAGTTGCTAGAGTTGAGAGCTAGAGCTGAGGAGAGGGGTAACTCAGAGTTTGCGATGAATGGTGATGGATTGGTGACTTTCAGAGGCCGTATCTGTGTTCCTATTGGCGATGATATTCGGCGAGACATTCTGACAGAGGCTCATACCGCACCTTATTCGATTCATCCAGGCAGTACGAAGATGTATCAGGATCTTCGTCGACTCTACTGGTGGCCAGGTATGAAGAAAGATATTGCTTTGTTCATTTCTCAGTGCCTTACTTGTCAGCAGGTGAAGATTGAGCACCAGAGACCTGCTGGGACATTGCTATCATTGCCGATTCCTCAGTGGAAGTGGGAGCATATTGCGATGGATTTCGTGACTGGTCTTCCCAGAGTGCAGAAAGGTTATAATTCCATTTGGGTCATTGTTGATAGGTTGACCAAGTCGGCGCACTTTCTCCCAGTCAAGACGACGTACTCCATGAAGCAGTATGCCGAGGATTATATTGCAGAGATTGTTAGACTTCACGGTGTTCCTGTGTCGATCGTGTCTGATCGTGACCCCAGGTTTACCTCCGAGTTTTGGAAGAGTCTGCACAGAGCTATGGGATCACGGTTAGCTTTCAGTACAGCTTATCACCCTCAGAGCGACGGTCAGTCAGAAAGAGTCATTCAGATTTTAGAGGACTTGCTCAGAGCTTGCACTATTGACTATTCTGGTAGCTGGGATTCTAAATTGCCACTTGTGGAGTTCACGTACAACAATAGCTACCAGGCGTCGATTGGGATGGCACCGTATGAGGCACTTTATGGCAGGAAGTGCAGATCGCCTTTGTATTGGGATGAGGTTGGCGAGAGAAAGATGTTGGGACCAGAGTTGGTCCAGCAGACGGCCGATGTTGTTGCTGTGATCCGTGAGATGATGAAGACAGTACAGTCCAGACAGAAGAGCTATGCAGATGTTCGTCATAGGCCTTTGCAGTTCGAGGTTGGCGATCACGTGTTCTTGAAGATAGCACCTCTCAAGGGTGTGATGAGATTTGGCAAGAAGGGTAAGTTGAGTCCTAGATTCATTGGTCCATTCGAGATATTGGACAAAGTTGGTGACCGAGCCTACAGATTAGCCCTACCGCCCGATCTTGACAGAGTCCATAATGTGTTTCATGTATCGATGCTCAGGAAGTATATTGCAGATCCTTCCCATGTTCTTCGTCACGAGCCATTGGACTTGACACCGAATTTGACGTACCAAGAGATTCTGATTCAGATTTTGGATCGCACAGTTAGAGTATTGAGGAACAAAGAGATCGGCATCGTTAAAGTCCTTTGGAGGAACCATTTGATCGAGGAGGCTACGTGGGAACCAGAGGATGAAATGAGAGAGAAGTATCCTGAGTTGTTCGTGCAGTGACGTCAATTTCGCGGACGAAATTCCTCTAAGGAGGGGAGATTGTAATAGCCGAGCCCGGTGTACGGTACGATTTAAGTTTCGTATGTTATTTAGGTTATGTGATTAGATGTTTAAAGTTGTGTTTTGGGCTATAGTAGTATTGGTTATTATTTTATTGAGGTGTTAGTTGGTGTTGATTGTTCGTTTCAGCGTTTCAGATCGATTTTAGTTGATTTAGTACTGTTCATTGCCGTGGCTTGAGTGCACCCGCGCTCTTAGAGGAGTGCCCCCGCGGTGTACTGTTCATCATTTTGGAATTTGAAGGCCGTGGCATCACCGCACCCGCGGCAGTGCAAGGACCGCACCCGCGGTGTGCACCGCCCCCGCGGTAATTGCAGCACCGCACCCGCGGTCTTCGTGCATGGGAATTTTGTTGGAATGCCGTGAGCTTAGCGCACCCGCGGTGCTTGTGTGACCGCACCCGCGGTGTAAGTATGGGCGAGATATTTAGTTGCTTTTTGGGAGTTGTTGGCCATACCATACCTTATCTCCTTCTTCATTTCCGATTTTTCTCTCCATTTGCAAGGGTTTTCATCCATTTCTTTTGCTTCCTACCTTTGATTCTTGGAGTTATTTGGATTTTCGACTTGAGATCGACGTTCTCCTTGGTGCTAGGAAGCTTAGGTAAGTTTTTGGTGCGATTCTATCATGGTTTTTGGAGATGAGTTGTTATAGGGTGTTGTTATTGTTGGTATAATGGATTATTTGACTTGAGTTTGTGGATATAGACTTGATATTGGTGTTGTTTATGGATTATTGTTGTAGGTGGTGTACCAAGAGCTAAGTTTGAGGTGTTCTATTGGTTTGTAAGTGGAATTTCATCCTTTTGCTCACATGATGTTATATGTATTGTGTTTTAAAGGTTTCAAAGTGATATTCCCTTCAATTGATTCATTGTTATGTATTGATCCCATTGACTATCTATTGGAGGTATTGTATATCTCACTATTGTTAAAAGGGAATACAAGAGAAAATAAAATTGTGAAACGACGGCTTTAAATGCTATTCAGAGTTCAAATGTTTTATTGGATTGATTAATCATAGTCAGAGCATTGCATACAATTAGTTGATCAACGACCATAGGCTTTTATCCCTCACAGTTATCGATTTATATCGATGGGATATTTGCAACCACAGTCAGAGATACTATTGATATCAATCCAACCAGAGAAAAGAGAAATACCATCGTATTGCTATCTATTGCCATTGCTATTGCTACAGTTATTGCTATAGTATTCATGTTTCAGAGTTGATGGTATTTATGATTTCAAAGTCATGTTTTACAGAGTATATTGTATCAGTGCTATGTAGAGTTCCACTTGCTGAGATTTATTCTCATTTCAGTTATTTTCATGTGATGCAGATAAGAGTGACCGACCAGGACAGTGATCGTGGATGGGAGTCATATGCATACACCGTTGGAAGGAAGATTGTTTTGTATCATTTTGGGACATGATCATAAGAATGATTGTTTTGTATTTTGTATGTCATTTGAATGATCATGTGATTATTTTGTAAACATTTTTTATGAAATGTATTTTGAAACTCCTTCCATATTTTAAAAGAAAATTTTATTTCCGCTGTATTATTTTTATTGTTACGGGTCAGGGTGTCACAAGCCCTAATAACCAACGCTGATAAACGAGCAATGGTCCCCGGAACCATCAAAGCAATCACAAACTCCCTATCTCTGTCCGGAGGAAAACCCGGCACATCAATCTCAAATACACCAACAAACTCCCTCACCATGTTCATAACATCAATATTCAACTTAACCATACTATCCACATCAACAATAGAAGCCGAAAACCCATCACAACCTCTACACAGCAATCTCTCAGCCTCAAGACAAGAACTAAAAGGAAGGACCAGCGAAGTACCTGCACTGGCGAGCATACATTTCCTATCGCCATCATCTGCAAAAGTCACCGTATTAGCAACGCAATCAATCACTGCACGGTAAGTCGATAGCCAATCCATGCCAAGAATAACATCAAAAGCAACCATCGGAATCACAATCAAATCAGCAAAGACCTCTCGCTCATCAATACGAACAGGGCATGCAAACACAATAGACGTCGGGCACAACACATCTCCCGAAGGCAAAACAACATTGAACTGGAGGGGAATAACAGAAGGAACTATACCCAAAGATCTCAAAAACAATTCAGACATAAAAGAATGAGTAGCACCAGTATCAATCAAAGTCGTAGCTACTCTGTCTGAAATTAAAATAGCACTAGAGATCACAGAAGAATCATGATTAATACCTTCCTTGGTCATCGAAAAGATACGACCCTGCACCTTCTCTTGGCTATCTCCCTTTGGACAATCTCTGGCAATGTGGCCTGCAGTGCCACAACGATAACAAGAATAAGTGCCATATCTGCACTCTCCCCAATGATGCTTGCCACACTTCGGACACAGCGGCTTCTCGGGATCAACTGGAACTGCCGGTGGTCTAGGACTTGACTCTATCTTGCCTTTCCCTTTGAATCGATCTCCACCTTGCTGACTCGAACTCTGGCTCCTCTGAGCAATAGCCTGATGTCTCGCTTGCCTCTCCCGGGCAATGTCTTTCTCATCCTGCTCGGCCAACAAAGCCTTGGACACAATCTCCTTGAAAGTCACAGCCTTGGACATATTGATATCTCTACGAATCTCTGCTCTAAGGCCTCGAATGAAATGAGCGCCTTTATCTCTGTCGTTGGATGCAACATATGGAGCAAAAAAGCAACCCTCCTCAAACTTCAGAATATACTCGTCAACGTTCAAGCTCCCCTGTCGAAGCTCCAAGAACTCAGTAACCTTCCTCGCTCGAAGTGCGTCGGGGAAATACTTGTCATAGAACAACTCTGTAAACTCTGACCACTTCAATGTCGAAACATCAACGCCAACCTTGGTCGCATTCCACCATATGCGAGCAGCTTTAACCAACATGCATACAGCACAGCTGATACGGTCTCTATCCTCGTAGTGGAGATGATCGAAGATCGCCTCTAGAGCCTTGACCCACTCAACTGCAACTAAAGGATCGGTGCTCCCTGAAAATTCCGGCGGATCCATCCTCTTGAAAGCAGAAAAGACGACATCAGTGCCAACTGCCTGAGCTACTTGGCCTCTCACTTGGCCTCTACCCTGTCCTGTTCCTTGCAATCGGAGCAACTGCTGGATCTGCTCACTCAGAACCTTGGCCTGCTCTTTAAGCAACTTGCCGAACTCATTGACAACTCTAGACGAAGAACTATCCTCACCCTCTACGGCTTTCCTCTTAGGTGGCATCCTATACTCTACAATGTGCTCACAAAAGACATATCAATATATAACAACGGATAGATGCAAGAAAACATACCCGGACAGTTGAAAGTAGACGAAGTCATATGCATTGGTCCGAAGAACACCGCTCTGATACCACTAAATGTGACACCCTGACCCGTTACAATTAAAATACAGCGGAATTTAAAATTTTCTTTAAAATATGGAAGGAGTTTCAAATACAATTCTTTAAACATATTTACAAAATAACAATACATGATCATTCGAATGATATAACAAAATACAAAACATCATTCCTATGATCATGCCAAAATCTTCCTTCCAACGGTGTATGCATATGACCCCCTGTCCACAGTCAACGTCCCGGTCCGTCGCTCTTATCTGCATCACATGAAATAACTGAAATGAGAATAAATCTCAGCAAGTGGAACTCTTACATAGCAATGACATAACATACTCTGTAAAACATAGCTTTGAAATCATAAATACTATCAACTCTAAACTGTAAACTCTGAATCAATGAGTATCATAACAATAGCATAGAAATGAGATGGTATTTCTCTTTACTCTGGTTGGATTGATATCAATAGTAACTCTGCTATGGGGTGCTCGTATCCCAAATCGATATAAACCGATAACTCTGAGGGATACAAGCCTATGGGCGTTGATCAACTAATTGCATGCAATTCTCTGGCTATGTATTTATCAATCCAATAGAAACATTTAAACTCTCTCTGGCTTTAACAATCAATTTAAAACTCTATCTTTTCTCTTGTATTCCCTTTTCAATAATAATGAGACTTAAAAGTCCCCAATATACAACAATGAAATCGATACATAACAATGAATCAATTGAAGGGAATAACACATTAAAACTCTTGAAACACAATACATATAACATCATGTGAGCAAAAAGGATGAAATTCCACTTACAAACCAATAGAACACCTCCAAACTATACTCTTGGTACACCACCTACAACAATAATCCATAAATAACACCAATATCAACTCTATATCCAAAAATACAAGTCAGAACAACACTCCCAAATCATCTATTGCCCAAAACAAGAGAAAACACTACCAAAAACTTACCTTAGCTTCCTCTCACCACGTAGAAGCTCGATCTCAACTCGGAAATCCAAACAAATCCAAGAATCAAAGGTAGGAAATGAAATGAAATGAAGGAAACCCTTGTTTCTAGAGAGGAAAAACTAGAATGGAGGAAAGGTAAAGTGAAAAGTGAAGTCAACTCAACCAAAAAGCAACTTAAAGCTTCGCCCATACCTCAATAATACAAGACCGCGGGTGCGCTGCCACAAGCACCGCGGGTGCGCTAAGCTCACGGCATTCCAAACAATTCCCTGAACTCGATGACCGCGGGTGCGGTCATGCAATTACCGCGGGTGCGGTCCTGGCACTGCCGCGGGTGCGGTGATGCCACGGCCAAACTCCCAAAATCCAATAAATGAGACCGCGGGTGCAGTCCCTACAATGAGTGCAGGTGCACTCTAGTCACGGCAATGATCAAAATTCAACCAACCAAAATCGATCCGAAACTCTGAAACGAACAACCAACAACAACTAACACCTCAAGAACAATAATAACCAATAATACTATGGCCCAAAACACAACTCTAAACATCTAATCACATAACCCAAATAAATACGAAACTTAAACCGTACCGTACACCGGGCACGGCTATTACAGTATTCTTATCGACGTAGGCTACAACTGGACGTAAGTTTTGCTACGTTTTAATATGTTTTGAAATTATGGTATTTTCAGAATCAGATATGATTCATATATGATGTTCTTGGCTTGTTAGACATCGTATAATCGAAACCGGACTGAGAAATAGATACCATATGAAATTGTTATGATTTTTAGAGTTGAGTTGAATAAGAATTGATATCCAGATTGAGTGATTATCGAGTATAAGACGTTAGAATGGATATCTGCCTGATATGGTATTGCTGGATATATTGAAATTATGACATTATGTTATTGAAACAGAATTTGATTAAATTCTGATTATATCCGGTATAAATTGAGTGGTGTATTGATACCGTACCCTCGATATTGTTATTGTCAGACTGAGTATTGACAGGCTTGGGGTTCGAGACTTCGACAGAGTCAGAGTATCAGAAAGAAAGGTATAAATTAATGTTGAGTTGGGATTGCACAACTCGAGTGAGGTTTGACTCGAGTCTCCCTAAATAACATACTTTCAATTATTGCATTGATATTTGCAATTGATGAGAATTATGATTGTAGTCTATTGATTTATAGCCACTGCATGTAATGACTGCATATTCGCTAGTCATCGATTGATTTGCTTAGATACTGACTGCATGTATTGATTACTGAGTCGTTGAGTCATAGGCTGATTCGCCTAGTCACCGGCTGATTCGTCTGGTTATGGGCTGATTCGTCTGGTCACCAGCTGATTCGTCTGGTTATTGACTGATTCGTCTAAAATTAAGCTGATTTGCTTAATTACAGGCTGATTCGTCTGGTTATTGGCTGATTCGCCTAATTCTTGACTGATTCGTCAATTCTGCGGCTGATTCGCCCAGACACTGATATATGAATTATATCGATGCCGTTTAGGGATTGATTCATTCCTATCGACTGAGATTCGATATAATTACCTATATCCAGACATCGGGATCCCTAGGTTAGAGTTGAGTCGAGTCTGAGACGACGCGTCAGTGGAGTCGAGTCTGAGACGACGCGTCGGTTGAGTTGAGTCTGATACGCCAGGTTGATTTACATTGGTTATATCATTCATGTTTATTGAATGCTTGATATTGATTTATGTTTCTGGTTTGAGACATGTTATGAATAATTCTTATATGCTTTCGTATATGTTTTTATATGATTGCATGTATACATTGTTTATACTGGGATATTTATATCTCACCGGAGTTATCCGGTAGTTGTCTTGTTTTGTATGTGTGCATGACAACAGGTGGGGCTGGATCAGGGTCAAGAAAAGGATGAGAGAATATTAGATAGCGTGGAGATCCGGGCTTCGAAGCAACATAGGATTCAGCACTGATATGTAGTTGAACCTAGTTGAATTCTTGTAGATAACACAAGATTTGTATGTTCATGTTTAATATGTAATTTGAGTAAATTACATTACGTTTCCGCTTTGTATTTTTTAAAAAAAAATTAGACCTTGTTTTATAATTGAGTAATTAGTCCCAATAATGATTAAGAACTTGATTAGCGTCCGGGTCCCCACACACAAACTTTGATTCCTTTCCTTACCCCTTTTCTTTGTAGATAATCCCTCATCTTTTAATCATCAAAAATTAATAATTAAGCAATTTCTCTACCTTAGTTGAATGAAAAAAATTGGCCAACCTCATTTTTAAATCAAATCAAATCAATCATTTCCCTTATCTCTCAACTCAAGGATAGAAAATTTCTACCTTGCCATTCTATCTCCCAAATACTTTGCAACTTCCCCATTTCATTCCTAGCCTTCTCTCCTCTCCATATTTTTGAAATTTCAAGTAGAATAAGCAGAAAAATCGTGAGAAAGCAAGGGAGAAACAATAGAGAAAAGTAAGAAACAAAAGAAGAACACTTCGTCTCCGCCGCGCCGTGTCGTCGCACTAGTTTGTTTTCTTATTCAAACAAATCCAAGGCATGTTTATATTATTTCTTTGCTCTTCAATCAAGTTATATAAATATTTTTTTAAACATTACATGATCATGATTTCATGGCAAAACCGAAATCAAGACAACCAAATTTTCGAAAAAAAACATGTACAGATTTTTTTTCGGCCTTCCTCTTGTGCCTTCACGGTTTTTGTTGATTTGTGGTTGCAGGGTTGGCTCAATTTCCAGGGGCTCAAGGATACTTTTAGACATGAACTAGGATGTGTTAGGGAGGTGCTGGTCCATTGGTTTGAGTCCCTTCTTCACAAAAAAGACGAAATGGACAGCAACTACCATAGTGCAGTTTATGTGTTTCGATTTCTTGTTTTTCTTGCCTAAGGTGTGGGTTCTATTTTTGGCTGTCCTATGGCCTGTAGCCATGGTTAGAATCCCTCCTTGGTATGTCTAGGACATGATCAAGATGCCCTTTCATGGCTTGGTTCATGGTCCCATCGGTTTTCAAAACAAAACAAGACAAGTGTCCTTTAGATCCTTTTATTTTCTGCATGAGTGGGTTTCGAATATATGGGGTTGGGTGGATCTTGGTTGGCTTCTAGCCCTTAGCCATGGTTCACACAATACCTCATGGTGTATAGATCATTCCATGGCCATCCATATGGCCAATGGAATGACACTTGACAGCAAGAACGAACAAGAGACCCCACGCGTGTGAGATGCGTTCTCAGGTGGAGCTTGTGAGTGGTGTCGGGTGTTGATTGGATTGTGGTTGGCCTAGGGCCCTTAGCCATGGTTCAGGTCATACCTTAGGATGTTCGTAAGAGGCTCTGATTGGTGGTTCAAGCCCCAATAGCCATTAGCCTTGCAAACAAAGCATGGAAGCGCGGCCGCTGCTGAGGTATTTTGTTGGGCAGCAGGTTTGGCGTCGGTTCAGAGTTGTTGTTTGAGTTCTTGGTTGGATTTTAGCCTATGTAATTGGACTGGACAGTACTTATTTATTTAGGAAGGTCATGATTTTGGCCGTTCGTGATTTGGTTAAGTTTAGAGGTCGTACGAGAATTTACGGTGAGATGTGCCAAAGTGACTCTCGAAAGAGCGTTTCATGATTTTGGCCTCCATACACAATTTTCGTGTATTACAGCCCTTGGTAATTATTTTCCAGTATTTTAGGTGTATTTTAATCATGACTAAATAATGGTTCGGGTTGGTACGGATTCATGGTTAAATATTAAGTTTGTTGGGCGTAATAGTCTCGTTTTTAGTTTGATTTTGAAGCGTTGGTCAAGTTAATTTATTTGCATAGTCAAGTCAAGTCATTTGCATGTTTTTCATGTTAGAATTAGGTCGCAGCGAGCCTCGGAACGATCCACCCCAATTGGTAAAATAACTCAGGAATTTAATTATATTGCGTGCTTAAATATAAAAGTTTATTTTTGAGATATATGCGATATGTCTTGTCGCCACTTCACACTCATGGGATTGCAGCTTATGGGATTATTACTTCATCCGGTGGCTACTGACCGGTTCATGTTCATGTATGGGTACGGATATCCAGTCCAAGGGGTGTGATGATCTCTACCACCCAGTATACTGTGGTTTAGTCTGATCAGACGATTCAGTTCATGTTATGGGCCACTTGCATAGAACATATTCTCAACATAAAATTTTGATATGCTATTTCATGATAGGGCTCTATCGAGCAAACATTTCATTTACGATTTTTCAGTTATGCAGTATTTATAATTATTCATGACACGATTTTCACGTTACACTTTACGATATGATGTCTTTCCATGGCATGAAATTTTATGATATATTTACTTGTTATCTACGATATATGCATGCTGAGTCTTTAGACTCACTAGACTTGATTGTTGTAGGTACTGATGAGGTCGGGACCGAGGGCGGGGACCAGTAAGCCATCTTGGGTCGGCAGTAGTAGGAACCCGAGGACCTCATTTTTAGCACTTATTATTTTTATTCCAAACTCAGTTTTTATTTTATTGAACTATTTTAAGTTGTTGTTTTGAATACATTTTTACTTCCGTCAGTTTATTTTATGAATGGGGCAAGTTATTTACTTTTAAAGAAAAATTTTAAATTTTTTAAAATTTTTCTCGCAAATTTTCAAATAAGAAATAGGCATTTACACTTCTACTACTTCTGTTCTTCTTACTGTCTTTTTCCTCCACAGCCTCAACATGAACTTACAACTGCAAATATTTCAGAAATAGTGACGCATCAAACATAAGCAACTTACAGTACTATGGTTGTATTTACTCAATAGGAAAGGGAGCCGATTCCAGAAACTTCCAGAGCCATGTCTCCTGGGATTTCAGACAATGATGCCCTATTTGAAGAACTTTAGACTGTTCAGTCCAACCTCGTCAGTATGATGAATGTTATTTCTGCAATACAGTCAACTCAGCTTGCACACTCTTTGAAACTTAACTCTAACAATGATTTTACCTCGAACAAACTGAATCAAATCATTCAGAGTGTGACTTCTCTCTTTCTCCAGATGGAAGAAATCAAGAAAGATAGACTTTCGACTGAATCTCATTTACAAACTCAAGCATTAGTCGGAATACAGTCACCAAAAAGATTGATATGCTGCAAAACATTGTGATAAATGTTGTATCAGATATCGCAGCAGATGTTCGAATCCTATCAAAGAAAGTTGATGTGCTTGACAAAAAGGTGGAAACTAGAGAGACATATGAAGACAAAGGGAAGAAGAAGATATGAAGATCAAGTGACTTCAGTTATTGGTTGAAGACTCGGGCAAAAAATCTTTATTATTTTATTCTTTGTACGAATCTGTACATAGATTAATTTCTGATTTTCTTTCTTTGTACGAATCTGTACATTAGAATAATTATTTATCTACGATAAATTCGAAGAATATTTTTGAGTTCAGTTGATCAGTTCATACTTTACAAGTTTTGTCAAACACAAAAAGGGAGAAATTGTTGGAAACTTAATTTCGGTTGTTTGAAAAACTAAGTGATTAATTTATTGGACTAAATGATCAAGTATTTTGAAGTAACTGAACTACATAAATCAACCGAAAGTTGCCTAACTATAGATTAATGCGCAATTTATCGAAGGCAACTGAAACCAGCTGAACTGAACTTACGAAGACAACTGACTGATTAGTTGGAAACTGATCAGTTGATATATTCCGTTGTGAGCTTACAATCGAATCCGCTGATCATTCAGCTGTACACGTCATCAGTTGTTGAAAAGAATATTCAACCGATAACAGTACAAAGCAGACTGCAACTCGTAGTGGAATGTTGCATTTCAGAGCTTACAGTGTACAATTGTCAGAAGAATATTGACGTGGCAATCAACAGGTATAAAGATTCAAATTATATTTAATTTTACCATTGAAGAGAAGCCTATAAATAGGTGAGAAGAGCAGTTGAAGAAACAATCGATTGATCTATCTATTCTCTTAAGCTTGTTGTTATCCTACTGAATTTATCGCTCTTACTCAAGCATCAAAAAGCTCACACTTATCATATTTATTTGTCGCATTTGAGGCTACTTTCTGAGTATATAAGCACAAACTATTTTATTGTTCATTTGATCTTTAATTAGATCAGTTGTGCTAATTTTAGTCGAAGAACTGTGAGATATTTAATAAACTAAGAGTTTCAGTTTTGGCAGTGTTAAGTCCAAACTGAAGTGGGTGTGTACAAGTTTTGTATCGATCAAAATCTTTTAGTGCATATCATATCCTTGTGATAGAAGTAGTGGCGTAGGAGTAATTAAAATCTTCGAACATCCATAAATCTTTGTGTTATTACTTCAGTTATTTATTCTATCTTTCATTCAGTTTATTTCCACAACTGTTATCAGTTAAACTGATTGTCATTGACTGACAAGATTCCTAGTTTCAGTTTTTCACAAAACTGGCACTTCATTCGAAAAGATTATAAAATCGTGAGTGTTTATTCAACCCTCCCCCTCTAAACACATTTCAATCTAACCGATCCTAACATTATCGTTGTCATCTTTGGAATAGTAGATCTTGGTGATCCTTGGAAGAGGCGATTCCGGTCCTCCTCGAAAGATCTCATTATGGTTATATTTGGAATAGCTTATCCTTTTCATCCTTGGAAGAGCTGATTGCGGTCATCCTTGAAAGAGTTCATCTTGGTTTTCTTTGGAAGAGCCAATCTTTTTCATCCTTAAGAGAACTCACCATGTTCATCTTTTAAAGAGCCTATCATGTTCATCCTTGGAGAGATGATTTTGTCATCTTCAAAAGAGCTGCTCGTGATCATCCACGGAAGATCCGATCATCATAGTCATCTTTAGAGAGTCAATCCTGGATTCTTTGTCATCCTCCAAAGAGCAGATACTAGTCATCCTTGGAAGTGCACTTTTAGGTCAATCTCAAAAGAGCTATCTCGGTTTTTCTCGAAATTGCTCATCCTAGTCATCCTTGGAAGATGTGATCCTAGTCATCCTTGGTCGATTTGATTATGTTTATCTTAAAAAGAGCTCATCATGTTCATCTTTTAAAGAGCCTATCATGATCCTTGGAAGAGCTGATTCTGGTCAGAATCGAAAGAGCTCATAATGGACATCATTGGAAGAGCAGATCTGGTCATCCTTAGAAGGGTTGATTCTAGACATCCTCGAAAGTGGTCATCATGATCATCTTTTAAATATCGAATCTCAGTCATCCTTGAAAGATATGATTTTGGTCATTCTCGAAAGAGGTCATCATTGTCATCTTTGGGACAGTCCATCCTGGTCATCCCTGGAAGAAGCGATTATGGTCATCCTCGAAAGAGCTCATCATGGTCATATTTTAAAGAGTCAATCCTGGTCATCCTTAGAAGAGCTAATTTCTGGTCATCCTCGAAAGAGCTAATAATTGTCATCCATAGAAGAGTCAATCCTGGTCATTTTAGGAAGAGGCAATCCTTTTCATCCTTGAAAAAGCTAGTCCTAGTTAGGGGTGTTCATCGGTCGATTCGGTTCGGTTTTCGGTTTTCTTCGGTTTTCAATTTTAAAAATATTTAATCCGATATCAAACCATTTTTCTTCGGTTCGATTCTGTTTTCTACCAAAATGGTTCGATTATTTCGGTCAGTTATTTTGTTTTTGATACAATTATTTAAATTAATAAAATAAATATAATGTAAAATATAATATGTTATCTTTTTACATGATTTCTTAGTAAAACATTTAAATATAAAGTCTAAATGAATTACATAAACAATAATCAACTAATTATTATTCAAAATAATTCATTATTCATTAATATCATCGCAAAAAATATATAATAAAAATAAAACTATTACTTTAATGAAATTTTGGTTTTTTCAGTCGGTTCAGTTTTGACATATATAATCCAAAACCGAACCAAATAAATTTAGGCTTTAATATTTATAACCGAATTATAAAATTCGTTTTTCGGTTCGATTAAGTGTTTGATTTTTTCGGTTTGGATTTTCGGTTTTTTCGGTTTTATATGAAGTTTGAACACGCCTAGTCCTGGTTATCTTCTGAAGAGTTGCGTCTGGTCATCCTTGAGAGAGCTTATGATAAACATATTTAGAATATCCGATCTTTATCATTTTTTGAAGAGCTCCTAGTATTTTACCGAGCAGCTCATCATAGCCTTCATGCGAACGGCTCATGGTCTCTCTCATCATCTTTTGGTTTTTCTGCCAACCAGCTCTTGGTTTCCCCCGATGAGATGGCAAAGATCGATATAAAACCTATTAGAGTAGGTGCTCGTCGAGCCAAGTGTTGCCGAGGGTTCATGTTTAAACTCTATGTATAAACAATCTTTCTTTTAATAATATTTGAAATTATTATTGGCACTTCTTTATCTGTATACACATGCTAGTTGCATAGATAAAGTCCTTGAATATACAAATAGTAGAAAGAATATGAGATGCTCATATGATGAGTATCATGAAACTCATATTTGGAATACTGTATATTTTAAACAGTTCCTAGTCGATTCAGCAGCCGCTAAGAAGGATATAGGCCGCTCGAGTTCGAGACTAGTATCTGCGATGTGAGTACCATGTTTCATTGGTAGGGTACATTGTGATGTCCGAACATGCAGATAGGTGCTCCTGGTAGAGTGAACTAAACAGCCCTTCATAAAGGACTTTCCAAGTTGTTCTCACTTATCGAGTGGAAACGTCCTAGTTTATGGTTGTACACTATTAGTCTTTATAACCCGGGACAACATTGAGACTATATGCGCTAACATTACACTTTGACTTGTTTACCTACTCTCAAGGGGTCATCATGTGGCAAGGTTGGGTGTTTTGTCGAAACATATAGGAGTCAATACATTGTAGTCGGGGATTCACCGCTTACCTTCGGGTATGGATATCCTATGTGTATGTAGAATGAAATTTCTGATCAAAGTATGGTGGTAATTATGAAAGAGGTTTTATAGATTACACCATCGATGCAACTACAACATGACACATAGTATCGATTCATTGACAACTCTCGATAAACCAATGGTTGTCGAATCGGTCGGGATATATGAGTTGAAGGGACCATACTGTACGCTAACCATAATTGAATGGTTCTTGCAGGCACTATCATTTGATACCTAGAGAATCATGTAAGCGATGCTGCTAGGCGTTTAACATGATTGGTTGGGTACTATCAGACTTGAGTTCTAACGTTCTTATTATCAAGGAGTTGATAATTAAGAATGGAGCAATTGTGGTATGCTTGTATAAGGACATGTTTAGTCCGAATTGCATGGAGATATGAACCCACGGCTAGTTGTATCAATGAACCATTGAGGGCCACACAAGCGCTAGCTTTCTAGATCCCGTTGAGAAGTAAAATAGTTCAATATGTTGAACGGCTTATAAAGGAGTTTAGAAGCGTAAATAAAATAAAAGTATGACTTCTATAAGGAGAATGTGATTTTTAATTTGAGGAAGTGTTCCTAAATTAAAATTTTACTAAACAATTAATGTATTTGAAAATTGTGATTTCCATAAACATCATTATGGACTAAATTAAATTAATTCAATTTTTGAATTAATTAAACAATAGTGGACCTACTAGAGTCTAAATAATTAAATTAATTCAAGTTTTGGATTAATTAAATAATATTGGGCCTTGTAGAGCTCAATTAGAAATAATTATTAAACTAGTGGGCTTGAGTAAAATCAAGTAAACTTTAAATGGACTCAAATATGTTTGGGACATTTAAATAAAAGTCCATGGGCCTTGTAATTGTTACAAGCCCAAGTCAAAAGCATGCTTGGGAGGTGAAGATTTGGGGAATACTTTTCATTAAAAAATTGCATGGCATGCAAATACTACTTTTTACTTTTTCACACACCAAGGCAACTCATCCTTCTCTCCCAATACACTACTTGGTCGAAATATTGGAGTATTTTTGCTTCAATATTCTCTCAAATGTTGTTCTTCAAGTTGTTGAGGAATTCATATACTTCTCAAAGAAATGCCTTACATTTTCTAGTGCAAGTGTAAGGTGGTTCTAGCTTGCAAGTGGTGGGCTTGATTTTGAACAAGAAGTGTTCATTGGAAAGCTTGTAGATTGGCTCATCCCTTTCAAGAGCATAGTTTTTTAAAACTAAGTTGGAGCCATCATCAATCCTTTGTGATTGATAGGTAAAATTTTCTTAAACACCCTATGAATGTCATATTTAGTGTTTTTGTATTTGCTACACACTTTGTTGGGTGCTCGGTTTTCTTGCTCATGAAATTGTATGATTTTTGTTTTTGAAACTTCCGTTGCGCAACCGGCACCGTAACCGATCCCCTTTCAAGTGGTATTAGAGATAAGGTTACAATTTTAGTGTAGCAAATACATGATATTATGTTGAGGTCCATTTCTAACCGTATGAAACAATCGAAAAAACTTTTCGAAGGCCGGTTTTTGGGGCGGTTTTGGGCAGCATGTTGCTGCCCGAGGGGTTGCCCGAAATGGGCAACAAGGGCAGCCCCTTGGGCTACCCGAACAGCCCCTTGATTCAAATAAAAAAAAATTTGTTGGCCGGAATCCGGCGACGGAGCTCCGGCGACGGTGATGACGACTAGGGTTTCCAAAAGTGTTTTGGAATATCAAAGTGTTATGGGCCTTGAAATGTTGGGCCATTAGATGGCTAATACAATTTGTGAATTTAAATGGGCCAAAATGTTTTTGGTGAAAAATGATTTCTTGGGCCCTTAAGTATAAATTTACAAAAGTTGCAAATATTTTCTCATGAAATAAATAATTTAAGTTGGACTTTAATTATTTATAGTAAATGGTGATTTACAAGAAATTCGGTTATAAATAAATTAATTAAAATGTAGACAAATGTGTTTGTATACTTTGTTAATTTAGTTTATAATCGTGGCGGTTAGTGATTTGATCAAGATATATAATATTGGATCAATTAATTATTGTGATAATTAATTGATGGTGTATGATATGTGATATTATGGATGAAGGATGATCAAAAGCCCAAGCCCAATTTGTTAGGTGTATGCTAGGTTATTTTGTGTTGAATGATTATAATAATTATCAAATTTCAAGTGGGCCTGGTTTATGGCCCGTTCCTACCCCCATGAGATATATCCCTATTTGCCATGGATATTTATTTGTAAATATTATTATAGTGGAAGATCAAGATTGGAAGATGGTGGCCTTGATGATTATGAAGATCGAAGACATGTAAATATTGGAGACTAATGTAATAGTTGCATTTGCATCCCATGCATTTCCCCAGGATTGGACCTAGGCCCGTGTTTAGCTCACACGGGCCATTAGTTTTGGGGCGATTGATAATCCTTGTTTTGTTTACTGTTTATAATAAATGCATGATATGTTATAAATAATGAGTATGCGCGTTATTATTTTGATAATAACAAAGTTGCATGAATCCAGCAAACATACGATCAAACATGGCGACCTTTTAAAATAAAATTAATGATGAGACCTTTCAAAATTAAAAACCCTCATTTTGAATAAGATTCAAAATTAATATCAAGCCCGAAAAGGGGAATTATAAATTTGTTTATAATTTCCATGTCTTCCATCGATAATGGGTGGATGATGAACGCTACCCGTGCTCGGGGCTCGGCTCATATTATTGGGGGGGCCGTGGGTGTCGGAAAGCTGTGACATCCATTGACATTGTGATGTTAACTACGTGGAACTCCCATGATTTCGGCTCATATTATTGAGGGAACTCATGGCGACCGTCCATTAAGGTTCAACATCGATGGGTAAGGCTTGACACGTAAAGATGAACGACGTCATATTATTGGGTCCTAATCAAACGTGAGACAAAAGTTTACGTAGAGGGTTGCATAGTGATGCAATTGGAAACTATCTTTTAGGAATTATGATTGACTGATATTATTCGGGATCATAATTTGCTAATTGGACCTTACGTACGTACCTACTGAGGAAAGGAGTTTCTCTTTTTCGCTAGAGGGTAGTGAAAATGTCAAAACAGTGGGAGCTAAAAATTTATAAAGTAAAAGTCCATACTTTATATCTTACTAAATATTTTAAAATAGTCATTAACATTTATCTGTTTTACTTTTCAGTACAAATTTCGACAATGTCTTCGATTCGCAATCCGCTATCTGCTATACTCGAAAACACATAATAACCAGACCTAATTACCTCACTTGGCTAAGAAATCTGAAAATTGTATTGAATTCGGAAAGGATTGCATATACACTGACTGATTCGCCCCCTGTTGAGGCTCCGACTTGCTGCAATTATGTGGAATTGCAGACTTACAAGGATTGGAGTGACCATGACTTGAAAGCGAAGTGTTATATTTAGGCTTCTATGAATGATGAGCTGCAGAGGCGTTTTGAGGATGCAAAGAGTGCTGCTGAGATTCATTTGCATCTCAAGGAGCTCTTTGGTGAGCAGACTCGACCTCTGAGGCATGCATCAAGGAGCTGATTGTTAGAGTAGGTGCCCGTCGAGCCAAGTGTTGGCCGAGTGTTCACAATGAAACTCTATGTATAAGCAATCTTTATTTTAGTAATATTTGATATTATTATTTTGGCACATCTTTATCTGTATACCCATGCTAGTTGCATAGATAAAGCCCTTGAATATACAAATAGTAGAAAGAATATGAGATGCTCATATGATGAGTATCATGAAACTCATATTTGTAATACTGTATATTCTAAACGGTTCCTAGTCGATTCAGCCGCCACTAAGAAGGATATAGGCCGCTAGAGTTCGAGACTAGTATCTGCGATGTGAGTACCATGTTTCATTGGTAGGGGACATTGTGATGTCCGAACATGCAGATAGGTGCTCCTTGTAGAGTGCACTGAACAACCCTCCATAAAAGGACTTTCCAAGTGGTTCTCACTTATCGAGTGGAAATGTCCTAGTTTATGGTTGTACAGAATTAGTCCTTATGACCCGGGACAACATTGAGACTCTATGTGCTAGAATTACACTTTGACTTGTTTACCGACTCTTATGGGGTCATCAGGTGGCAAGGTTGGGTGTTCTGTCGAAACACATAGGAGTCGATGCATTGTAGTCGGGGATTCACCGCTTACCTTCGGGTATGGATATCCTATGTGTTATCATGTGTATGTAGATCGAAATCTCTGGCCAGAGGGTGGTAATTATGAAAGGGTTTCATAGATTACACCATCGATGCAACTACGACATGACACATAGTATCGATTCATTGACAACTCTCGATAAACCAATGGTTGTCGAATCGATCGGGATATATGAGTTGAAGGGACCGTACTGTACGCTAACCATAATTGAATGGTTCTTGCAGGCACTATCATGTGATACCTAGGGAATCACTTAAGCGATGCTGCTAGGCGTTTAACGTGATTGGTTGGGTACTATCAGACTTGAGTTCTGACGTTCTTATTATCAAGGTGTTGATAAATAAGAATGGAGCAATTGGGGTATGCTCATATAAGGACATGTTTAGTCCGAATCACATAGAGATGTGAACCCATGACTAGTTGTATCAATGAACCATTGAGGGCCATACAAGTACTAGCTTTCTAGATCCCGTTGAGAAGTAAAAATAGTTCAATGTGTTGAACGGCTTATAAAGGAGTTTATAAGCGTGAGGAAAATTAGAAGTATGACTTCTATAAAGGAGAAATTAGTTCAATGTGTTGAACGACTTATAAATGAGTTTATAAGTGTAAAGAAAAATAGAAGTATGACTTCTATGAGAGAAATGTAAATTTTAATTTAAGGAAGTGTTCCTAAATTAAAATTGGCCAAGTGAATAATGTAATTGAAAATTGTGATTTTCATAAACATTATTATGGACTAAATTAAATTAATTCAAGTGTTGAATTAATTAAACACTAGTGGGCCTAGTAGAGTCCAAATAATTAAATTAATTCAAGTGTTGAAATAATTAAATTATATTGAGTCTTGAAGAGCTCAATTAAAATAATTATTTAACTAGTGGGACTTGGGTAAATTCAAGTAATGTTTAATTAGTCTCAAATATGTTTGAGATAATTAAAATTTAGTCCAAGGTTTTAATTTGATTAAAAACCATATAATATGCATGCATGGGAGGTGAAAGGTTGGGAGACTACTTTTTGTGTTTTCAAGGCATGACATGCAACTTTTTGGAACAACTTTTCCCACAACCAAAAAAATGTCTCTCCTTCTCTCCTAGCATGAATAGTGGCCGAGTTACTATTCACATTTTTCTCCAAGTTTTTCTCTCAATTTTCTTCTTCAGTTGTTGAGGAAAGAAATCACTTCTCTTTGAATAATCTTCTTATTTTTCTAGTGCAAAATAAGAAGGGTTCTAGCTAGTTAGTGGTGGGCTTGATTGGAAGAAAGGAGTCCAAAAGAAAGGTGAAGCTTGTAGATTGTCTACCTTCAAGAGCTAAGGTGTTTACACCTTAGTTGGAGCCACAATCAATCTTTGAGATTGATAGGTAATTTTCTCAACACCCTAAGCTTGAAAGTTGAGATTTTTGTATATGCTACACTAGTACACATGGTGGCCGAAAATTTCCTTGCAAGAAAATGTGATTTTCGAAAATTTTGTAGCTTCCGTTGTGTTTTTCGGTCACCTTATTTGATCCCTTTCAAGTGGTATCATGAGCTAAGGGTACTAGTTTTTGGATAGCATATACAAGATATTATATTGAGGGCGATTTCTAACCGATTGAGATTAAAATTTGCAACGATTCAAGGCCGGATTGGGGCGATTTTTGGGCAGCATGTTACTGCCCATTTCGGGCAGCTTGGGCTGCCCGAGGGGCTGCCCGAAACGGGCAGCAAGGGCAGCCCTAAGGGCTGCCTGAACCGCCCCCCCTATTTTATTAAAAAAAAAAAATTTTTTTGTTGGCCGGAATCCGGCGACGGAGCTCCGGCGACGGCGATGACGACTAGGGTTTTCAAAAGGTGTTTTGGAATATCAAAGTGTCATGGGCCTTGAGTTGTTGGGCCATTGGATGGCCAACACATTTGTGATTTTAAATGGGCCAAAATATTTTTGGTGAAAAATGAGTTTTTGGGCCCTTAAGTTCAAAATTACAAAAGTTGCAAATTTTTCTCATGAAATAAATAATTTAAGTTGGACTTTAATTATTTATAGTAAATGGTGATTTACAAGAAATTCGGTTATAAATAAATTAATTTGAAAGTAGACAAAGGTGTTTATATACTTTGTTAATTTACTTTATAATCGTGGCGGTTAGTGATTGGATCAAGATATATAATATTGGATCAATTAATTATTGTGATAATTAATTGATGGTGTATGATATGTGATATTATGCATGAAGGATGATCAAAAGCCCAAGCCCAATTTGCTAGGTGTATGCTAGGATATTTTGTGTTGAATGATTGTAATAATTATCAATTTAAAGTGGGCTTGGTTTATGGCCCGTTCCCACCCCCCATGAGATGTATCCCTATGTGCCATGGATATTTAATTGTAAATATTAGTATATTGGATGATCAAGATTGGAAGATGGTGGCCATGATGATTATGAAGATCGAAGACATGTAAATATTGGAAGCTTATGTAAATGTTGCATTTGCATCCCATGCATTTCCCTAGGATTGGACCTAGGCCCGTGTTTAGCTCACACGGGCCATTAGTATTGGGGCGATTGATCATCCTTGTTTGTTTACTGTTTATAATATATGCATGATATGTTATAAATAATGAGTATGTGCGTTATTATTATGATAATAATAAAGTTGCATGAATCCGGCAACATACGATCAAACATGGCGAGCTTTTAAAATAAAATTAATGATGAGACCTTTCAAAATTAAAAAACCCTCATTTTGAATAAGATTCAAAATTAATATCAAGCCCGAAAAGGGGAATTATAAATTTGTTTATAATTTCCTTGTCTTCCATCGACAATGGGTGCATGATGAACGCTACCCGTACTCGGGGCTCGGCTCATATTATCGGGGGGGCCCTGGGTGCCGGAAAGCTGTGACATCCATTGACATGGTGATGTGAACTACGTGGAACTCCCATGATTTCGGCTCATATTATTGAGGGAACTCATGGCGACCGTCCATTAAGGTTCAATATCGATGGGTTAGGCTTGACAAGTAAAAATGAACGACGTCATATTATTGGGTCCTAATCAAACGTGAGACAAAAGTATACGTAGAGGGTTGCATGGTGATGCAATTGGAAACTACCTTTTAGGAATTGTGATGGCCGATATTATTCGGGATCACAATTCGCTAATTGGACCTTACGTACCTTCTGAGGAAAGAGTTTCCCGTTTTCACTAGAGGGTAGTGAAAAATGTCAAAACAGTGGGAGCAAATATTTATGAAGTAAAAGTCCAAACTTCATATCTTACTAAATATTTAAAATAGTCATCAACATTTATCTGTTTTTACTTTTCAGTACAAATCGACAATGTCTTCGATGCACAATTCGATATCTTTAATACTCGACAAACACATATTAACTGGACCTAATTACCTCACTTGGCTAAGAAATTTGAAAATAGTCTTGAATTCGGAAAGGGTAACATATACACTGACTCAGTCGCCCCCTGTTGAGGCTCCGACTGACTGCACTCCTGAGGAATTGTAGGCTTACAAGGAATGGTGTGACCATGACTTGATAGCCAGGTGTTATATGCTGACTTCTATGAATGATGAGCTGCAGAGGCGTTTTGAGGGTGCAAAGAGTGCTGCTGACATTCATTTGCACCTCAAGGAGCTCTTTGGAGAGCAAACGCGTCCTCTCAGGCATGCTACCGTCAAGGAGCTGATCACTTTGCGCATGCGAGATGGGGCCTCGGTCCATGAGCATGGCCTAAAGGTGATCGGGCTCGTGGACAAGCTCGTTGGCATGGATTTGATCTTGCCTTCGGAGTTGACCACCGACGTGTTGCTGTTATCGCTGCCTAGCTCATTTGATCCTTTTGTGGTGAACTTCAACATAAACAAGATGGAACCGACCCTTGAGGAGTTGGTAAACATGCTTGTTACGTTTGAATCCACCATCAAGAAAAGGAAGTTGGTTCTTTATGTGGGTTCTTCATCTGGTACGAAGATTGATCCACATGGGAATGGAAAGAAGCGTTCTTTTCAACGTCCCAAGAAGAACAAGCCCTTGTTGAGGCAATCTCCGAATCCCGTTGTGGCAGCCACACCAGTTAGGGCTGACAAGACTAGTGATGTTTGTCATCACTGCAAGAAGCCTGGACATTGGAGGCGAAATTGCAAGGAATATCTGGCCCAGAAGTGTTCTGGAAACGGTATGTTCTAAATTTAAGTAAACGTTTCAATTAACTCTACTTCTTGGGTATTAGATACCGATTGTGACTCACATCTCTGTAATGGGTTACAGGTGATGGGAAGAAGTAGAATGCTTAAGGAAGGTGTGACCTTCTAGAGAATGGGCAATGGAGCAAGAGTTGCTGCCAAGGCTATTGAAGATGTTTACTTATTATTGAACAATAGTTTAAGTTAATTTTATGAGATGTTTTGTTTGTACCTAATTTTGTAAAAACATTGTTTCCATTTCTATGCTGATAAAAATGGATATTCTTGTTTATTTTGCAAAGGTGTTTGCCACATTTACATGAATGAATGTTTGATTGGTACTGGTGAACTTGAAAACGATCTCTATAACTTAAATTAAAAGATATTCCACTAAATGTCCATTCAAAGGCATACACCATATGAGATATGGATGGGTAAGCCTCCTAAGTATTCTTATCTTAGAACATGGGGTGCCCTGCTTATGAAGCAGGTAGTGGGAGATAAATTGGATAGTCGATCCATTTTATGCTAATTTGTGGGATATCCAATGAATTCGATTGGATACTACTTCTATCATCCCCAAGAAACAAAAGTGTTTGTTTCTAGGAATGCGACCCTTTTGAAAGGGAATTTCTATTGGATAGAAAAAGGGAGATGATAGAACTCGAAGAGGTTCGAGAGACACCCACAATTGAAGAACCCACACCCGAAGAGCCAAGAGAGGAGATACAAGCTCCTAGTAGATCCGAGAGAATCTCGAGACCACCTATGAGGTATGGTCTGCTTCTTGAAGAGGGCCATGATGAGCCTAACCATGGATGTGATCCAAGGACCTTCAAAGAAGCGTTATCTGATGCCGATTCATCCAAGTGACTTGAAGCAATGGAATCTGAGATGAATTCCATGTGTTCGAACCAAGTATGGAATCTTGTGGATCCACCTGAGGGAACTGTTACCTTAGGGACTTGGGGAGGATGGGAAGGTATTGACCTTCAATGATGCGATTGGTGGTAAAAGGATATACTCAAAGACAAGGAGTTGACTTTGAGGAAACCTTTTTTTTCAGTTGCAATGTTCAAGTCTATGAGGATATTGCTAGCCATAGCTGCATGGTATGACTGTGAGATATGGCAGATGGATGTTAAGACAGTCTTTCTTAATGGGGATTTTAAGAAAGTTATTTACATGTCTCAAACCTGGAGGGTTTACATCTATCGGAAGTGAGCATATGGTATGCAAACTTCAAAGATCTATTTATGATCTAAAACAGGCATCTAGGAGTTGGAACCTCAGATTCGACAGTACAATCAAATAGTTTGATTTACTAAGAATCCTGAGGATCCCTATGTGTATAAGAGGGTCAGTGGGAGTGTTGTGACATTCCTGGTGTTGTATGTTGATGAGCTTGTATAACAGGCATCATTGGGAATGATGTAGGAATGTTGCAATCAACTAAGATATGGTTAGCGAGTAAGTTCTCGATGCACGACTTGGGTGAAGCATCTTTTGTATTGGGAATACAGATCTATTGAGATAGATCGAGAAGATTGCTTGGTCTCACCCAGTCCACATACATGATACCATCGTGAAGCGGTTCTCGATGGATGAGTCCATGAAAGGACATCTACCAATGTGTCATGGCGTGTCCCTATCCAAGTCTGTCTCCCAAGACTGAATCAGAGATAGTGGCGATGACACGCATTCCGTATGCTTCGGCAATTGGTAGCATCATGTATGGGATGATATCTACACGTCTTGACGTGGCTTTCGCACTAAATGTAGTGAGTAGATATCAATCGAACCCTGGTCTTCCACACTGGAAAGCTGTGAAAGACATCCTCAAGTAGTTGAGAAGGACCAATAAAGTGTACTTGGTCTATGGGGTGGAGAACAAAAATTGGAAGGCTATACCGACTCTAGCTTCCAAAGCGATATCGATGACTCGAAGTCAACCTCTGGTTTTGTATTCATGCTCAATGGTGCTGCAGTCTCTTGGAAGAGTTCCAAGCAAGACTATATTACAGATTCCAGCACAGAGGCCGAATACATTGCTGCATCAGATACAGCAAGGGAGGCTGTTTGGATAAGGAATTTCGTCCAAGTGTTGGGCTTCATTCCTAATGGAGTTGCTCCTGTCCCGATGTTGTGTGACAACACGGGAGCTATAGCTCAAGCAAAGGAGCCTAGGTCTCATCAGAAATCCAAACTAGTATTGAGAAAGTACCACATCCTCGGAGAGATTGTGGGAAAAGGAGAAGTGTCGATTAACACAGTCGGCTCCGCAGACAATGTTGTTGATCCACTAGCTAAGCCTTTACCTAAACCATTATTCGACAAGCATCGCGAATCAATGGGTTTAAAGCATATGGGTAGTTGGCTCTAGTGCAAGTGGGAGATTGTTAGAGTAGGTGCCCGTCGAGCCAAGTGTTGGCCGAGTGTTCACAATGAAACTCTATGTATAAGCAATCTTTATTTTAGTAATATTTGATATTATTATTTTGGCACATCTTTATCTGTATACCCATGCTAGTTGCATAGATAAAGCCCTTGAATATACAAATAGTAGAAAGAATATGAGATGCTCATATGATGAGTATCATGAAACTCATATTTGTAATACTGTATATTCTAAACGGTTCCTAGTCGATTCAACCGCCACTAAGAAGGATATAGGCCGCTAGAGTTCGAGACTAGTATCTGCGATGTGAGTACCATGTTTCATTGGTAGGGGACATTGTGATGTCCGAACATGCAGATAGGTGCTCCTTGTAGAGTGCACTGAACAACCCTCCATAAAAGGACTTTCCTAGTGGTTCTCACTTATCGAGTGGAAATGTCCTAGTTTATGGTTGTACAGAATTAGTCCTTATGACCCGGGACAACATTGAGACTCTATGTGCTAGAATTACACTTTGACTTGTTTACCGACTCTTATGGGGTCATCAGGTGGCAAGGTTGGGTGTTCTGTCGAAACACATAGGAGTCGATGCATTGTAGTCGGGGATTCACCGCTTACCTTCGGGTATGGATATCCTATGTGTTATCATGTGTATGTAGATCGAAATCTCTGGCCAGAGTATGGTGGTAATTATGAAAGGGTTTCATAGATTACACCATCGATGCAACTACGACATGACACATAGTATCGATTCATTGACAACTCTCGATAAACTAATGGTTGTCGAATCGATCGGGATATATGAGTTGAAGGGACCGTACTGTACGCTAACCATAATTGAATGGTTCTTGCAGGCACTATCATGTGATACCTAGGGAATCACTTAAGCGATGCTGCTAGGCGTTTAACGTGATTGGTTGGGTACTATCAGACTTGAGTTCTGACGTTCTTATTATCAAGGTGTTGATAAATAAGAATGGAGCAATTGGGGTATGCTCATATAAGGACATGTTTAGTCCGAATCACATAGAGATGTGAACCCACGGCTAGTTGTATCAATGAACCATTGAGGGCCACACAAGTACTAGCTTTCTAGATCCCGTTGAGAAGTAAAAATAGTTCAATGTGTTGAACGGCTTATAAAGGAGTTTATAAGCGTGAGGAAAATTAGAAGTATGACTTCTATAAAGGAGAAATTAGTTCAATGTGTTGAACGACTTATAAATGAGTTTATAAGTGTAAAGAAAAATAGAAGTATGACTTCTATGAGAGAAATGTAAATTTTAATTTAAGGAAGTGTTCCTAAATTAAAATTGGCCAAGTGAATAATGTAATTGAAAATTATGATTTTCATAAACATTATTATGTACTAAATTAAATTAATTCAAGTGTTGAATTAATTAAACACTAGTGGGCCTAGTAGAGTCCAAATAATTAAATTAATTCAAGTGTTGAATTAATTAAATTATATTGAGTCTTGAAGAGCTCAATTAAAATAATTATTTAACTAGTGGGACTTGGGTAAATTCAAGTAATGTTTAATTAGTCTCAAATATGTTTGAGATAATTAAAATTTAGTCCAAGGTTTTAATTTGATTCAAAACCATATAATATGCATGCATGGGAGGTGAAAGGTTGGGAGACTACTTTTTGTGTTTTTAAGGCATGGCATGCAACTTTTTGGAACAACTTTTCCCACAACCAAAAAAATGTCTCTCCTTCTCTCCTAGCATGAATAGTGGCCGAGTTACTATTCACATTTTTCTCCAAGTTTTTCTCTCAATTTTCTTCTTCAGTTGTTGAGGAAAGAAATCACTTCTCTTTGAATAATCTTCTTATTTTTCTAGTGCAAAATAAGAAGGGTTCTAGCTAGTTAGTGGTGGGCTTGATTGGAAGAAAGAGTCCAAAAGAAAGGTGAAGCTTGTAGATTGTCTACCTTCAAGAGCTAAGGTGTTTACACCTTAGTTGGAGCCACAATCAATCTTTGAGATTGATAGGTAATTTTCTCAACACCCTAAGCTTGGAAGTTGAGATTTTTGTATATGCTACACTAGTACACATGGTGGCCGAAAATTTCCTTGCAAGAAAATGTGATTTTCGAAAATTTTGTAGCTTCCGTTGTGTTTTTCGGTCACCTTTTTCGATCCCTTTCACTGATCACTTTGCGCATGCGAGATGGGGCCTCGGTCCATGAGCATGGCCTAAAGTTGATTGGGCTCATGGACAAGCTCGTTGGCATGGATCTGATGTTGCCTTCGGAGTTGACCACCGACGTGTTGCTTTTGTTGCTGCCGAGCTCATTTGATCCTTTTGTGGTGAACTTCAACATGAACAAGTTGGAGCCGACCCTTGAGGAGTTGGTGAACATGCTTGTGACCTTTGAGTCCACCATCAAGAAAGAGAAGCCGGTTCTTTATGTGAGTTCTTCATCTGGTACGAAGACATGGTCCACATGGGAAGGGAAAGAAGCGTTCTTTCCAGTGTCCCAAGAAGAGCGTGCCCTTGAAGAGGCTGACTCCGAGTCCCGCTGTGGCAGCCACACCAGTGAAGGCTGACAAGACTGTTGACATCTGTCATCACTGCAAGAATCCTGGACATTGGAAGCGTAATTGCAGGGAATATCTTGCCCAAAAGAGTTCTGAAAACGGTATGTTCTATATTGAAGTAAACATTTCAATTAACTCTACTTCTTGGGTATTGAAAACCGGCTGTGGCTCACATCTCTGTAATGATTTGCAGGTGATGGGAAGAAGTAGAAGGCTTAGGGAAGGTGAGACCTTCTTGAGGATGAGCAATGGAGCAAGAGTTGCTGCCAAAGCCGTAGGAGATGTTTACTTATTGTTGAACAATGATTTTAAGTTAATTTTGAAAAATGTTATGTTTGTACCAGATTTGGTGAAAAACATTATTTCCATTTCTATGCTTGATAAAGATGGATTTTCTTGTTTATTTAGCAAAGGTGTTTGCTACATTTATAAGAATGAATGTTTAATTGGTACTGGAGAACTTGAAAACGATCTCTACACCTTAAAATACAAAGATATTCCACTAAACAATGTCCAAGCAATAACAACAACAAACAAGCGAAAACAAGATACTCTAAATTCGGCACAATTTTGGCATGCTCGATTGGGACGTATTTCCCTTTGAAGGATGAACAAGCTAGTGGGAGTAGACATGTTTGATATGTCTGATATTAATGCTCTCACGACTTGTGAATCCTGTCTGAAAGGAAAGATGACCAAAATTCATTTAAGAGCCATGTAGAGTGAGCCAAAGGGTTATTGGATTTGATCCATACCGATGTGTGCGGTTCTCTTAGCATCACCACTAAGCATGGACATGCCTACTTCATCACCTTTACCGATGAATTTTCGAGGTATGGGTATGTGCATTTGATGAAATACAAGTCTGAAGCCTTTGAAAGGTTCAAAGAGTTCAGATGTGAAGTAGAGAAGCAGTTGGGACGAAACATCAAGACACTTCGATCGGATCGAGGTGGTGAGTACTTGAGTGCCGAGTTCCAAGAATATCTTAGGAAGAATGGGATTCTCTCGCAGTAGACTCCGCCCGCTACACCGTAGTTGAATTGTGTTTCGGAGCGTCGTAACCGGACTTTGATGGACATGGTTCGGTCTTTGATGGGGTTCACGGAGTTGCCGCCATCCTTTCGGGGCAATGTCCATTCAAAGGTAATTGATAAGACACCATATGAGATATGGATGGGTAAGCCTCCCAAATATTCTTATCTTAGAATATGGGGGTGTCCTGCTTATGTGAAGCAGGTAGAGGGAAATAAATTGGATAGTTGATCAATTTTATGTTACTTTGTGGGATATCCAAGGAATTCAGTTGGATACTGTGGGGACCCGGACGCTTATTCATGTCTTAATCATTACTAATGTCAAATATGAAAGGGATCGATTTTAGGTGACCGAAAACGCAACGGAAGCAACAAAAATTTTCGAAAATCACATGAAAATTTCGGCCACCTATTACTAGATGTAGCATATACAAAATCTCAACTTTTTCATACATAGGGTGTTGAGAAATAGTTACCTATCAACTTCTTGAGGTTGATGATGGCTCCAACTAAAATGTAAACACCTTATCTCTTCAATGGCAAGACAATCTTCAAGCTTCCCTTTGAGCCCACCTTGCTCAAATATTAAGCCCACCACCAACAAGCTAGAACCACTCTAATTTTGCACTAGAAAAATTAGAGCATTTTTCTTTGAGAAGTGTTTTCTTTCCTCAACTATTGAAGAAGAAAAATGAGAGAAAACTTGGAGAATAATGCTTGAAAGTTTCGGCCATGTCAAGCTTGAATGGGGGGAGAGATACTAGTCTTGGTAGTGTAAAAAGTTGTTGTTGGCATGTGTGACACATGTCTTGAATATTGAGAAAGTTGTCTCCCAACTCTTCACCTCCCATGCATGCAAGTCTTATTTGATTTTTAAAAATTAAAAATCCATGGACTTATTTTATTTATCTCAAATATTTTTTAGACTAATTAAACATTACTTGAATTTACTCAAGTCACTAGTTGAATAATTATTTTAATATTGGGCTCTACAAGACCCAATATGATTTAATTAATTCAACACTTGAATTAATTTAGTTATTTGGACTCTACTAGGTCCACTAGTGTTTAATTAATTCAACACTTGAATTAATTTAATTTATTCCATAATAATGTTTATGAAAATCACAATTTTCAATTACAATATTTATTTGGCCAAATTTTAATCTAGGAACACTTCCATAAATTAAAATTTCTCTCATAGAAGTCATACTTCTATTTTATTTATGATTATAAACTCATTTACAAGCCGTTCAACACATTGAACAATTTTACTTCTCAACGGGATCTAGAAAGCTAGTACTTGTGTGGCCCTCAATGGTTCATTGATACAACTAGCCGTGGGTTCACATCTCCATGTGATTCAGACTAAACATGTCCTTATATGAGCATACCCCAATTGCTCCATTCTTAATTATCAACTCCTTGATAACGAGAACGTCAGAACTCGAGTCTGATAGTACCCAACCAATCATGTTAAACGCCTAGCAGCATCGCTTACATGATTCCCTAGGTATCAAATGATAGTGCCTGCAAGAACCATTCAATTATGGTTAGCGTACAGTATGGTCTCTTCAACTCATATATCCCGACCTATTCGACAACCATTGGTTTATCGAGAGTTGTCAATGAATCGATACTATGTGTCATGTTGTAGTTGCATCGATGGTGTAATCTATGAAACCCCTTTCATAATTACCACCATACTCTGATAAGAGATTTCAACCTACATACACATGAGAACACATAGGATATCCATACCCGAAGGTAAGCGGTGAATCCCTGACTACAATGCATCGACTCCTGTATGTTTCAACAGAACACCCAAGGTTGCCACCTGATGACCCCATGAGAGTCGGTAAACAAGTCAAAGTGTAATTCTAGCATATAGAGTCTTAATGTTGTCCCGGGTCATAAGGACTAATGGTGTACAACCATAAACTAGGACGTTTCCACTCGATAAGTGAGAACAACTTGGAAAGTCCTTTATGGAGGGTTGTTCAGTGCATTCTACCAGGAGCACCTATCTGCATGTTCGGACATCACAATGTCCCCTACCAATGAAACATGGTACTCACATCGCAGATACTAGTCTCTAACTCGAGCGGCCTATATCCTTCTTAGCGGCGGCTGAATCGACTAGGAACTGTTTAGAATATACAGTATTCCAAATATGAGTTTCATGATACTCATCATATGAGCATCTCATATTCTTTCTACTATTTGTATATTCAAGGACTTTATCTATGCAACTAGCACGGGTATACAGATAAAGAAGTGCCAAAATAATAATTTCAAATATTATTAAAATAAAGATCGTTTATACATAGAGTTTCATTGTGAACACTCGGCCAACACTTGGCTCGACGGGCACCTACTCTAACAATCTCCCCCTTGCACTAGAGCCAACTACCCATATGCTTCAAACCCATCGATTTGCGATGCTTCTCGAACAATGGTCTAGGTAAAGGCTTAGTTAGCGGAACAGCAACATTATCTGCGGAGTCGACTTTGTCAATCATGACATCTCCTCTTTCCACGATCTCTCTGAGGATGTGGTACTTTCTCAATACGTGTTTAGACTTCTGATGAGACCTCGGCTCCTTTGCTTGAGCAATGGCTCCCGTGTTGTCACAAAACACCGGGACAAGAGCAACTCCATTAGGAATGACGCCCAACTCTTGGACGAAATTCCTTATCCAAACAGCCTCCTTTGCTACAGCTGATGCAACAATGTATTCTGCCTCAGTGGTGGAATCTGCTGTACTGTCTTTCTTGGAACTCTTCCAAGAGACAGCAGCACCATTGAGCATGAATATGAATCCAGAGGTTGACTTTGGGTCATCAATATCGCTTTGGAAGCTAGAGTCGGTATAGCCTTCCAATTTTAGTTCTCCACCCCCATAGACCAAGAACAATTTATCGGTTCTCCTCAAATACTTGAGGATGTCTTTCACAGCTTTCCAATGTGGAAGACCAGGGTTGGATTGATATCTACTCACTACACTTAGTGCGAAAGCCACGTCAGGACGTGTAGATATCATCCCATACATGATGCTACCAATTGCAGATGCATACGGAATGCGTGTCATCGCCACTATCTCTGCATCAGTCTTGGGAGACATAGACTTGGATAGGGACACGGCATGACACATTGGTAGATGTCCTCTCTTGGACTCATCCATCGAGAACCGCTTAAGTATGGTATCAATATATGTGGACTGGGTGAGACCAAGCAATCTCTTTGATCTATCTCTGTAGATCTGTATTCCCAATACAAAAGATGCTTCACCCAAGTCTTGCATCGAGAACTTACTTGCTAACCATATCTTAGTTGATTGCAACATTCCTACATCATTCCCAATGAGTAGAATGTCATCAACATATAGCACCAGGAATGTCACAGCACTCCCACTGACCTTCTTATACACACAGGGTTCCTCAGGATTCTTAAGAAAATCAAACTCTTTGATTGTACTTTCGAATCTAAGGTTCCAACTCCTAGATGCCTGCATTAGACCATAAATAGATCTTTGAATTTTTCATACCATATGCTCACTTCCGATAGATGTAAACCCTTCGGGTTGAGACATGTAAATCTCTTCCTTAATATCCCCATTAAGAAAGGCTGTCTTAACATCCATCTGCCATATCTCATAGTCATACCATGCAGCTATGGCTAGCAAAATCCTTATGGACTTGAACATTGCAACTGGAGAAAAGATTTCCTCAAAGTCAACTCCTTGTCTTTGAGTATATCCTTTTGCCACCAATCGCGCCTTGAAGGTCAATACCTTCCCATCCGCCCCAAGTTTCCTCTTGTAAATCCATTTACACCCTATGGGAACAATTCCCTCAGGTGGATCCACGAGATTCCAGACTTGTTCGAATGCATGTAATTCATCTCAGATTCCATCACTTCAAGCCACTTGGATGAATCGGCATCAGATAACGCTTCCTTGAAGGTCCTTGGATCACATCCAAGGTTAGGCTCATCATGGCCCTATTCAAGAAGCAGACCATACCTCATAGGTGGTCTCGAGACTCTCTCGGATCTTCTAGAAGCTTGTATCTCCTCTCTTGGCTCTTTGGGTGTGGGTTCCATAACTGTGGGTGTCTCTCGAACCTCTTCGAGTTCTATCATCTCCCCTTTTCTATCCAATAGAAATTACTTTTCCAAAAAGATTGCATTCCTAGAAACAAACACCTTTGTTTCTTGGGGATGATAGAAGTAATATCCAACAGAATTCTTCGGATATCCCACAAAGTAACATAAAATGGATCGACTATCCAATTTATCTCCCACTACCTGCTTCACATAAGCAGGGCACCCCCATATTCAAAGATAAGAATATTTGGGTGGCTTACCCATCCATATCTCATATGGAGTCTTGTCAACTACCTTTGAATGGACATTGTTCAACAACAGTGCCGCTGTCTCAATCGCATATCCCCAAAAGGATGGCGACAATTTCGTGAACCCCATCATAGACCGAACCATGTCCATCAAAGTCCGGTTACGACGCTCCGAAACACCATTCAACTGCGGTGTAGCGGGCGGAGTCCACTGCGAGAGAATCACATTCTCCCTAAGATACTCTTGGAACTCGGCACTCAAGTATTCACCACCTCGATACGATCGAAGTGTCTTGATGCTTCGTCCCAATTGCTTCTCTACTTCACTTCTGAATTCTTTGAACCTTTCAAAGGCTTCAGACTTGTATTTCTTCAAATACACATACCCATACCTCGAAAAGTCATCGGTAAAGGTGATGAAGTAGGCATGTCCATGCTTAGTGGTGATGCTAAGCGGACCGCACACATCGGTATAGGATCAAATCCAATAACCCTTTGGCTCGCTCCACATGGCCCTTAAAGGGAATTTTGGTCATCTTTCCTTTTAAACAGGATTCACAAGTCGTGAGAGCATTAATATCAGGCATATCAAACATGCCCACTCCCACTAGCTTGTTCATCCTTCTTAGGGAGATGTGTCCTAATCGAGCATGCCATAATTGTGCCGAATTTAGAGTATCTTGTTTGCGCTTGTTTGTTGTTGTTATAGCTTGGACATTGTTAAGTGGAATATCTTTTAATTTTAAGGTGTAGAGATCGTTTTCTAGTTCACTGGTACCAATTAAACATTCGTTCTTGTAAATGTTGCAAACACCTTTGCTAAATAAACAAGAGAATCCATCTTTATCAAGCATAGAAATGGAAATAATGTTTTTCACCAAGTCTGGTACAAACAAAACATCTCTTAAAACAAACTTAAAATCATTGTTCAAATGCAAGTAAACATCTCCAACAGCCTTGGCAGCAACCCTTGCTCCATTGCCCATCCTCAATAAGGTCTCATCTTCCCTGAGCCTCCTACTTCTTCCCATCACCTACAAATCATTACAGAGATGTGAGCCACAGCCGGTATCCAATACCCAAGAAGTAGAGTTAATTGAAATGTTTACTTCAATGTTGAACATACCGTTTCCAGAACTCTTCTGGGCAAGATATTCCCTGCAGCTACGCCTCCAATGTCCAGGCTTCTTGCAGTGATGACAGATGTCAACAGTCTTGTCAGCCTTCGCTGGTGTGGCTGCCACAACGGGACCCGGAGTCTGCCTCTTCAAGGGCACGTTCTTCTTGGGACGTTGGAAAGAACGCTTCTTTCTCTTCCCACGTGGATCGGTCTTCGTACCAGATGAAGAACCCACATAAAGAATCGACTTCTCTTTCTTGATGGTGGACTCAAAAGTCACAAGCATGTTCACCAACTCCTCAAGGGTCGGCTCCATCTTGTTCATGTTGAAGTTCACCACAAAAGGATCAAATGAGCTAGGCAGCGATAACAGCAACACGTCGGTGGTCAACTCCGAAGGCAACATCAAATCCTTGCCAACCAGCTTGTCCACGAGCCCAATCAACTTTAGGCCATGCTCATGGACCGAGGCCCCATCTCGCATGCGCAAAGTGATTAGCTCCTTGACGGTAGCATGCCTAAGAGGCCGAGTCTGCTCACCAAAGAGCTCCTTGAGGTGCAAATGAATGTCAGCAGCACTCTTTTCACCCTCAAAACGCCTCTGCAGCTCATCATTCATAGAAGCCTGCATATAACACTTGGCCTTCAAGTCATGGTCACACCAATCCTTGTAGGTCTGCAATTCGTCAGGAGTGCAGTCAGTCGGAACCTTATCAGGGGGCGACTCATTTAGTGTATATGCAATCTTTTCCGAGTTCAAGACGATTTTAAGATTTCTTAGCCAAGTGAGGTAATTAGGCCCGGTTAATACGTGTTTTTCGAGTATGGCAGAAAGCGGATTGCGAATTGAAGACATTTTCAAATAGTACTGAAAAGTAAACAGATAAATGTTAATGACTATTTTAAAATATTTAGTAAGATATAAAGCATGGACTTTAACTTTATAAATGTTTACTCCCACTGTTTTGACATCTTTCACTACCCTCTAGTGAAAACGGGAAACTCCTTTCCTCAGTAGGTACGTAAGGTCCAATTAGCGAATTATGATCCCGAATAATATCAGCCAATCACAATTCCTAAAAGATAGTTTCCAATTGCATCTCAATGCAACCCTTTACGTAAACTTTTGTCTCACGTCTGATTAGGACCCAATAATATGACGTCGTTCATCTTCATGTGTCAAGCCTTACCCATCGATGTTGAACCTTAATGGACGGTCTGACGTGAATCTTGACACGAATAAATAGCAAACACGATTAAAAATAAATCGCACCCTCTATTCAATTGCGATATTAAGATCCGTGTGTTTTCCCGATCTTTTGATTCAAGTATTGTGTGATATTCACCTCTAAACTAGCAAGAGTTTAGCAACAAATAAACACGAGGATAAACAATCGAAAACTATACGAACCTTCGAAGAACTTCGCCTACGACAATCCGCACAAGCAACGACCGACAAACGCCACAAAGTTAAAAACTTTGATAAGTTTGATTTGATTTGACAAAGCTAAAAGCTTTGAAAAGTTGAGAGAAAATTCTCACAAGTTTGATAAACTCAAAATAATATGTGTATTGTGTTCTAAAAATCCGTTCAACATAGTCTATATATCAAAAGATATCATAAAATCTAGTTTCCTAACAAAATAAAACTCTAAATAAGGTAATTTTTCTCGGCCAAAACTCTAGGACACGGACCCTGTGTGTGCCTCCGTGTCCGGGTCCGTGTACACTCGGGTAACAACTTCAGCTGGAACAAGGGACACGGATCCCGTGCTCACCTCCGTGTACGGGTCCGTGTAGACTCTATAAATCTCAATCTCGAATGTATGAGACACGAACCCCGTGTACAGGTCCGTGTACACGTCCGTGTAGCCTCGGTCAGCTTCTACTTGATTGTGATGCAACCCGAACCCCTCGAGCCTTGTTCCCAAGCCTTCATTGGTTGGATGAAGGGCAACATTCAACATCTTCAAGCGTCCTCTCGGGATTGGTTCTTGAAACGCATAGTGGCTGGCTAGATTCATATCATACTCCCTTTCTTTAAAAAGATTTGTCCTCAAATCTTGTCTTTCTTGATAGCTAGGAAGATCAATACATTTCACGCCTTTTCCACAATCCTGCAAGTAGAGTTTAACAATGCTCGGGATCGAACCGTCTATTTCATTAAAATAAAGTAATTGCTCATCCTCACTCTTTTGGGCCATACCTATAATTTCTTCTTTTGTTTGTTTGGCCTCTTTTTCACACAACTCTTTTTTTTCATCAATGGTCATCTCACTCTTTTTATCGCTCTTTTTTTCGACCATCTCATTTTCCTTTTCCCTCAACTCATAACAAATTGATTCATCAATACAAATTACATTCGTTGACAGTTGAGCAAAAGAAACAACTTGCATATCATCTAACAACTCACCTTCCACAGCACAACACTCAATACTCGCATGAGACACAATTGAAGTATCAACCTCAACATTCAAATCATCCACAGGTTTGGCTTCAAGGTTGGAAGTGGAATCCACTACCTTCATATCCTCATTCGGACAATGATAAATATCATGTCCTACCTCTAGACACCAACAACATATAATATCACAAGTACGAGAATTTGAGTTTTTAAATGTACCTTGATATTCAAGCTTCGAAACCAACTTCGGTCTAGTTATGACCTTCTTCTCTCCACTCGACCTTCGTGCGGATGTCAAGAACTCCTCCCACGAGTCAATTCCCTGCCTACCACTCGAGTTGCACCTCCTAGCATTGTGATTTGGAACAAACTGCTTCCTCATCACCATTTTCATCTCATCCCATGTAACTATAGGGTCATGCCCACATCGTCTCCTACCTAGTACTAACTTATCCCACCAAGTACTAGCATAGTCGGTAAACTCACTGCAAGCTCGTCTTACCTTCATTGCTTCGGTATAATCCTCCCGTCTCTCAAATACACACTCCATTCTCTCTTCCCACTCAAGGTACACCTTTGGATCGGCTTCCCCACTGAAAAATGGAATTGTCATCTTCGTACCACTCAGTCTATACCCTTCCTGGCTTCTATACCCCTTATCCTCATCAAATCTCCTATAACGATCCCTGTTCAACAACGTATCTCCTCCAACTCTACTACATCGCCTATTCTCATCAATATGCATATCATACATCTCCTCTTCTTCACACCTCCGATATTTTTTTCGTTGAGGCTTAAACTCCTTATCCCACCTTCTATCCAATCCTCCTAACATCGTTTTAAATTGACGTCTGTCAATCATTATACCGTGAACAGTAATTCCGGTTTGAATAGTGATTCCGGCGTGAATAGTAAATCCGGCAATGACTAGTAACCTGTCGGATGAATAGTGCCGGCGATGGACAATAAGGACGGAGGATGAACAGTACTCGATCGTGAACAGTAAAATTTGTCGTGAACAGTACCTGACGTGAACAGTAACTTCGGCGACGATGAATAGTAACTCCGGCGATGAACAGTAATCACGACTTTTTTTTTTTTGATTCAACAACGTAGAAATCGCTACACGAAAATCGGTATTGAAAATCCTACGAAGAATTGAACGGATACGCTTACTTGAGTCAAAAACCTTGAGCTCTGATACCAAATGACGTGAATCTTGACACGAATAAATAGCAAACACGATTAAAAATAAATCGCACCCTCTATTCAATTACGATATTAAGATCCGTGTGTTTTCCCGATCTTTTGATTCAAGTATTGTGAGATATTCACCTCTAAACTAGCAAGAGTTTAGCAACAAATAAACACGAGGATAAACAATCGAAAACTATACGAACCTTCGAAGAACTTCGCCTATGACAATCCGCACAAGCAACGACCGACAAACGCCACAAAGTTAAAAACTTTGATAAGTTTGATTTGATTTGACAAAGCTAAAAGCTTTGAAAAGTTGAGAGAAAATTCTCACAAGTTTGATAAACTCAAAATAATATGTGTATTGTGTTCTAAAAATTCGTTCAACATAGTCTATATATCAAAAGATATCATAAAATCTAGTTTCCTAACAAAATAAAACTCTAAATAAGGTAATTTTTCTCGGCCAAAACTCTAGGACACGGACCCCGTGTGTGCCTCCGTGTCCGGTCCGTGTACACTCGGGTAACAACTTCAGCTGGAACAAGGGACACGGACCCCGTGCTCACCTCCGTGTACGGGTCCGTGTAGGCTCTGTAAATCTCAATCTCGAATGTATGAGACACGGACCCCGTGTACAGGTCCGTGTACACGTCCGTGTAGCCTCGGTCAGCTTCAACTTGATTGTGATGCAACCCGAACCCCTCGAGCCTTGTTCCCAAGCCTTCATTGGTTGGATGAAGGGCAACATTCAACATCTTCAAGCGTCCTCTCGGGATTTGTTCTTGAAACGCACAGTGGCTGGCTAGATTCATATCACGGTCGCCATGAGTTCCCTCAATAATATGAGCCGAAATCATGTGAGTTCCACGTAGTTCACATCACCATGTCAATGGATGTCACACCTTTCCGGCACCCAGGGCCCCCCCAATAATATGAGCCGAGCCCCGGGTACGGGTAGCGTTCATCATGCACCCATTGTCGATGGAAGACATGGAAATTATAAACAAATTTATAATTCCCCTTTTCGGGCTTGATATTAATTTTGAATCTTATTCAAAACGAGGGTTTTTAATTTTGAAAGGTCTCATCATTAATTTTATTTAAAAGCTCGCCATGTTTGATCGTATGTTTGCCGGATTCACGCAACTTTGTTATTATCATAATAATAACGCACATACTCATTATTTATAACATATCATGCATATATTATAAATAGTAAACAAAACAAGGATTATCAATCGCCCCAAAACTAATGGCCCGTGTGAGCTAAACACGGGCCTAGGTCCAATCCTGGGGAAATGCATGGGATGCAAATGCAACTATTACATTAGTCTCCAATATTTACATGTCTTCGATCTTCATAATCATCATGGCCCCTATCTTCCAATCTTGATCTTCCACTATACTAATATATACAAATAAATATCCATGGCAAATAGGGATACATCTCATGGGGTGGGAACGGGCCATAAACCAAGCCCACTTTATAAATTGATAATTATTACAATCATTCAACACAAAATATCCTAGCATACACCTAGCATATTGGGCTTGGGCTTTTGATCATCCTTCATGCATAATATCACATATCATACACCATCAATTAATTATCTCAATAATTAATTGATCCAATATTATATATCTTGATCCAATCACTAACCGCCACGATTATAAACTAAATTAACAAAGTATACAAACACCTTTGTCTACTTTCAAATTAATTTATTTATAACTGAATTTCTTGTAAATCACAATTTACTATAAATAATTAAAGTCCAACTTCAATTATTTATTTTATGAGAAAATATTTGCAACTTTTGTAATTTTAAACTTAAGGGCCCAAAAACTCATTTTTCACCAAAAACATTTTTGGCTCATTTAAAATTCACAAATATGTTAGCCATCTAATGGCCCAACAACTGAAGGCCCATGACACTTTGATATTTCAAAACACATTTTGAAAACCCTAGTCGTCATCGCCGCCGTCGGAGCTCCGTCGTCGGATTCCGACCAACATGCCAATTTTTATTTTATTTGCTGCCCAAAATGGGCAGCCCCTCGGGCAGCAGCTTGCTGCAGAGATTACCCCCAAAAACCGGTCTTGATTTGTTGCAAAATTATATCTCATGCGGTTAGAAATCGACCTCAATATAATATCATGTATATGCTACAAAAAACTAGTACCCTTAGCTCTGATACCACTTGAAAGGGATCGATTTTAGGTGACCGAAAACGCAACGGAAGCAACAAAAATTTTCGAAAATCACATGAAAATTTCGGTGTAATGCCCGAGATTTAATCATTATAATCAGACGTTGATTAATTGACATGATTGAAATTATAAGAATTTAAATGAACCAATATGCCGAGACCGAGCGTCGTTGAATGATTAGCCAAGGATTTGGGCGGCACCTCCGGCGCTCGAGCGGTAGAAAACAACCGCCCGAGCGCCAATGTCTCGGTAATTCATCGTTCGGGCAGAAGGTTCGGCGCCCGGGCGGTAGATTTGCCCGCCCGAGCGCCAAGGGTGCGACTTGTAATTGCTGGACAGAATATACCGCGCTCGAGCGGTAGATTTGCACCGCTCGAGCGCCGACCAAAATGCATGAAAAGTAAACACGTTTCTTTAACCGACCGATTTGGTATATATAAATACATATATACGTTGTTCCTTCAGAAAGAAGGTAAGAAATAGAGAAAAGGGTCTGGGGATAGTTCTAGAAAATCCTTACGCCTTTTGTGAGAAATCCGTCTGTCTAATTTTGAATCCGACTTCAGTACTGTGTTCCTATCAACACAGGCTACAACTGGACGTAAGTTTTGTTACGTTTAGACATGTTTTGAAATTATGCTATGGTCAGAATTGAATAGGATTCATATATGATGTTCTTGTCATGTTAGACATCATAGAATCGAAGTCAGATTGAGAAACAGACTGTTTATGGAATTGTTATGATTTTCAGAGTTGATTTGATTGAGAATTGATATCAGAGTTGTGTTGTTATTGATGTAGAATATACAGATATTGAGATTATGAATTGTACTGTTATTGAATTATGAATTCTGAGATGGTTTCTGTGATGTTGAGATTGACGGGGGTAACAAGACTGTATTGTTATGCCGTCAAAACATCAGTTGATTTAAATTGATCAGATTCAGTTATGATTTAGATTTCATCGTGATATTCGTTGATATGAATCAGATTGTATCTTGTTCAGATATTGATCAGAGTATGTACTGAGTTGAGTATTGATCAGAACAGATTGTGTATTGAGTTATTCATTGACACAGCGTATTCGATATTGTCATTTCAGATTGGATATGGACAGAGTTGAATACAGGTCATCATCTTCGTCAGACAGGGAAGACAAAGGTATAATGCATGTGATATTCGGGAAGTCCCAACTCAAATGAAATCTCATTTGAGTTTCCCAACAAAAAGCACATACTAGACTGTTGTCTATATTTTATTATGTTTATGCTTTGATTATAGAATTGTATTCAAATGTATGAGATTATTGTCATATTCAGCTATGAATATGATTATGCTTTGTTTACAGATTGCTATTCATTGCCGTTAAGATAGGGGAGTCTTGACAGTCATTGTCAAATATCTAGACGTTCGGTGTATCTCAACTTAGGAGCAGGTATTACTCCTATTGCAGCCGTTGATACAGCTCGAACCGAAGTCTAGGAATAAGACGCACGGTTACCACGATCGGTTGAGTAGGTAACAGGCATTGACGTCTTATTCATCACGGGATCCCTAGAGTTATAGTTGAGTCAAGTCTAGATATGATTTGATTAAGAACTGCATGCTTATATGAATTGGTTTCATAGACTTTGGAACCAATTGTTATTGCTTTCAGTTATGACAGCATGTTTCATGATTTAGATTGTTTGTATGCATGTTTATCTGATTAGAGTTGCATGTTTAGTTAGATTAGATTTCATAGATGATGAAATCTATTACTATTGTTTTAGTTTATTCATGACAGCATGTTTCATGAATTATTATGTGTATATGCATGTTTACCATGTTTTATACTGGGATTTATTCTCACCGGAGTTATCCGGCTGTTGTCTTGTTTTGTATGTGTGCATGACAACAGGTGAGGCTGGATCAGGGTCGAGATGACGATGAGAGAAGACGAGTTAGCGTGGTGATTCCGGACTTGTAGCAGACTTGGTTTATTACTTGAATTTAGTAATTGAACCTTAGACTTAGGTTGTACAGTATTGTACTTTTCTACTGAACTGTAGTTTTTATACAGAGATGTATATTGTTTAGATTCCATTACCTTCCGCAGTTACATTTTAAAAAAGAAAAAATTTTTAGACCCTGTTTATCATAACTGATAATTAAATCCCAATAATGAGTAAGAAGATGATTAGCGTCCGGGTCCCCACATTCGGCCACCTAGTACTAGATGTAGCATATACAAAATCTCAACTTTGTCATACATAGGGTGTTGAGAAATAGTTACCTATCAACCTCTTGAGGTTGATGATGGCTCCAACTAAGATGTAAACACCTTAGGTCTTCAATGGCAAGACAATCTTCAAACTTCCCTTTGAATCCACCTTGATCAAATATTAGCCCACCACCAACAAGCTAGAACCACTCTAATTTTGCACTAAAAAAATTAGAATATTTTTCTTTGAGAAGTGTTTCTTTCCTCAACTATTGAAGAAGAAAAATGAGAGAAAAACTTGGAGAATAATGCTTGAAAGTTTCGGCCATGTCAAGCTTGAATGGGGGGAGGGAGACTAGCCTTGGTAGTGTAAAAAGTTTTTGTTGGCATGTGTGACACATGTCTTGAATATTGAGAAAGTTGTCTCCCAACTCTTCACCTCCCATGCATGCAAGTCTTATTTGATTTTTAACAATTAAAAATCCATAGACTTATTTTAATTATCTCAAACATATTTGAGACTAATTAAACATTACTTGAATTTACTCAAGTCACTAGTTGAATAATTATTTTAATATTGGGTTCTACAAGACCCAATATGATTTAATTAATTCAACACTTGAATTAATTTAATTATTTGGACTCTACTAGGTCCACTAGTGTTTAATTAATTCAACACTTGAATTAATTTAATTTAGTCCATAATAATATTTATGAAAATCACAATTTTCAAATACAATATTTATTTGGCCAACTTTTAATCTAGGAACACTTCCATAAATTAAAAGTCACATTTCTCTCATAGAAGTCATACTTCTATTTTATTTATGCTTATAAACTCATTTACAAGCCGTTCAACACATTGAACAATTTTACTTCTCAACGGGATCTAGAAAGCTAGTACTTGTGTGGACCTCAATGGTTCATTGATACAACTAGCCGTGGGTTCACATCTCCATGTGATTCGGACTAAACATGTCCTTATATGAGCATACCCCAATTGCTCCATTCTTAATTATCAACTCCTTGATAACGAGAACGTCATAACTCAAGTCTGATAGTACCCAACCAATCATGTTAAACGCCTAGCAGCATCGCTTACATGATTCCCTAGGTATCAAATGATAGTGCCTGCAAGAACCATTCAATTATGGTTAGCGTACAGTATGGTCCCTTCAACTCATATATCCCGACCGATTCGACAACCATTGGTTTATCGAGTGTTGTCAATGAATCGATACTATGTGTCATGTTGTAGTTGCATCGATGGTGTAATCTATGAAACCCCTTTCATAATTACCACCATACTCTGATCAGAGATTTCAACCTACATACACATGAGAACACATAGGATATCCATACCCGAAGTTAAGCGGTGAATCCCCGACTACAATGCATCGACTCCTATATGTGTCAACAGAACACCCAAGCTTGCCACCTGATGACCCCATGAGAGTCGGTAAACAAGTCAAAGTGTAATTCTAGCTTATAGAGTCTCAATGTTGTCCCGGGTCATAAGGAATAATGGTGTACAACCATAAACTAGGACGTTTCCACTCGATAAGTGAGAACTACTTGGAAAGTCCTTTATGGAGGGTTATTCATTGCATTCTACCAGAAGCACCTATCTGCATGTTCGGACATCACAATGTCCCCTACCAATGAAACATGGTACTCACATCACAGAGACTAGTCTCTAACTCGAGCGGCCTATATCCTTCTTAGCGGCGGCTGAATCGACTAGGAACTGTTTAGAATATACAGTATTCCAAATATGAGTTTCATGATACTCATCATATGAGCATCTCATATTCTTTCTACTATTTGTATATTCAAGGACTTAATCTATGCAACTAGCACGGGTATACAGATAAAGAAGTGCCAAAATAATAATTTCAAATATTATTAAAATAAAGATCGTTTATACATAGAGTTTCATTGTGAACACTCGGCCAACACTTGGCTCGACGAGCACCTACTCTAACAAAATATAACAATTAAGAAAATTAGGACTAAATTTTTTTTTCTTTTTAAAATATAAATGCGGAAACGTAATAGTAATTTATCTGATACACATGTTAATAACCAAGTACAAATCATGTACTACATATTTGTATCTCAATTAGGTTCAACTACTATACATCCAGTGCTGAATCCTATTCTACTTCTGGGCCCGGATCTCCACGCTAACTATAATCTCTCATCCTCTTCCTGATCCTGATCTTGTCCCACCTGTTTTCAAGCACACATACAAACAAGAAAACAGCCGGATAACTCCGGTGAGAATTACATTCCCAGTATAAATCATGTATACATGCATTTTATATAAACAAAAATAACAGCATTACACAAATATTCATAACATGTATAAAAATCAGGAACATTAATCAATACAAACTCTGAATCACATTCCGTGATTCTTAGACTCGGACTCGACTCATCCTAATCTAGGGATCCCGATCTGAAAAAGAACATACACCCACCTATACTCCCGATCAGGGTGGTGGTACGTTCCTATTCACGGACTCTGGCCCTTACCATATCGAATATCAGTAATAGAAGAAACTTCAGTTCTATCCACTTCGATATGACCAAACATCCGGTGTCTTGACCTATCCGTCACAGACTTTGGCACTTTCGCCAAATCACTATCCTTTGACAATGTGCAATGTGCTCGTGACGATTCCATCACTATAAGGCACCCCTGTCATAAGATCAATCGCTAAGACTAGGCGTATCCGCCTACGACTCAATAAATAACTCAATAAATCAAAGATATCAATTTCATTCAATTGTAAATATCAATGCAATAATGTAAAGTATGTGATTTTGGAAAACTCTAGTTAAGTCAAACTCGAGTTGTGCAATCCCGCATCAACATCAAAATATACCTTTCTCTTCTCGGTCTAACGAAGTTGAAGTGTCGAAGTCAAATCTGTCCATATTCAATCTGAAATGACAATATCGAATAGATTGTGTCAATATAAAGCTCAATTCAAAGCCTGTTCTGATCAATACGCAAATCAAGACATAATCTGATCAATGTCAACGATACAACGATACAATCTCAATCAATAACGAAGATGATTAATATCAATCTACTGATGTTTTGACGACATAACCATACAATCTCAATAACCCTTTCAATTTCAATATCACAGATATAATAACACGGCTCATAATTAATATCAGTACAACCCGAAATCTTAACAATAACAGATCATAATCTCAAATCTGTACAATCTCGCAATACCGGTAATACAATATCAGTATATACGAATCAACAATTCATCTGACCCAAGTCTGAATAATATGAATATACCCAGCGATACAGTATCAATAAAATATCAATCACAATATCTCATGATCGATAACAACATAATTCATGATATCAAATCGGTCTAATCACAATCAAATCAACTCTGAAAATTCATAACAATTATATAAACAGTCCGTTCTTCGATCTGACTTCAATTATATACTTATCAGTATGCCCAGAACACAACATATCAGTTAAATCATAATTCTTCCAATATCATAATTTCAAACGATATCAGAATTAAATAAAACTTACGTCCTGTTGTAGCCCTCGTCGATAGGAACACAATACCGAAGTCGGATTGTAATTCAGACGGACGGATCTTACAATAACCTTCAAATTCTCTTGAATGAATAAGCTTTCCCCGGAGCTTCTCTTTTCTCATTTCTTTGCTGATTCATCAGGAATGAAGGTTACTTATATATATATATATATATATATATATATATATATATATATATATATATATATATATATATATATATATATATATATATATATATATATATATATATTATATATATATATATATATATATATATATATATATCTCGAGCATTCCAAGACCAAGTGGCTTATTTTTGTTTTACATGCCGCGCGCATATGCGCGCCCAAGGTCCGCGCATATGCGCCGGAAGTTCTGTCCAGCACTTTTTTTCTCGGCAGCTCGCGCATATGCACGAGACCTACTGCCTCGATGCCCAACCCCTCGCGCATATGCGCACCTCTACGCCGCGCATGTGCGCCCAACTCTCTGGACTCGATACTCACCTTATGCACAGCTCGCGCATATGCGCGCACATATCTCACGCAGATGCACGAGGTCTTCTGCCACCCACGCGCATGTGCGCGGCTCCTTGTCGCGCATATGCGCAAGGTGTTCTGTCCTTGCACATATTCCGTGTTTTCGTACGTCTTTCCTGTCTATTTCTGTTCCGATCCATTCCGCATATAATCACATCAATTATCACCAAATCATTTCAGATTACGGTAATCAAATTCTCGGGCCTTACATTTCTCCCCCCCCTCCCAAGTTTCGATTTCGTCCCCAAAAGAATAGTCAATCAACTTGTATATCACATGTAATCATATCAGATACCAAATCAGATACAAGAAGGAGATATATACAAAAGCTAAAAGAAAACTCACCTCAATAAAACAATTCTATAATCTTTATCTCATATCGGACTCTATCTTCCAAATATCTTCTTCGATATTCTAACCACTCTATTGAACTTTCAACAGCAGAATAGTTTTCATTCTGAATTATCTTTCTTTTACTTATTCTGATTTCAATCTAGAATAATACTTCACGAAGTATAATATCATAATATAACTCGAAGTAACTTTGATAAAATCAATCTCAAAATACTGGCTATACAACATCCGTATATACCAATCAACAGCTCATAACAAAACAACATCAACAGCTGTTATCAAATCTGTTTAATTCCAGTTAATTCAATATTCAGTCTTCTGCCTCAAATATCAACGGTCATCTTCTGACGTTGGCATATTTAATCTGTCTTCCTTTCTTTTCTGAATCATCTTCATTTTTCAGTCACATCTCTAATCATATAAGGTCCAATCTCAGGAACCTCAGAGATATCATCACAATAAAGAGGGAATCTGCACTTCTTACCGTACAACGTTTCAAATGGTGCCATCTCCATACTCGTCTGATAGCTGTTGTTGTACGAAAACTCACGACATGACATAAATCCTGCCAACTAGTGCTAAAATCAAATACTATAATTCTAAGCATATTCTCCAAAATCCGGATAATACACTCTGACTGTCTGTCAGTTGGTGAATAATATGCAATATTCAGATATAATCTAGAATCTAAAGTTTGATGTAAACTCTGTCAAAAGTGCAAAATAATCGAAAATCACGGTCTAAAATAATCAAATTCGGAACTTCATGCAATCTGATCACTTCCTTAACAGAAATCTCAGTAATCTTGCAATATCTGTACGTCTTCATGTACGAACTAGAATCCACAAACTTGATCCATCTGTCATTCTTAACTCAAATAAATGCTCAATTTCAAGGGGAATGTGGTAACTTCATCACAATATTCCTAGAAATGTAATCCCATTTCCATTCAGGAATCGATAAGCTATATAACCAATCTCCCGGTTTCATTCTTTCTATCTTCATCGGTCGGCAATTCAGACATTTCAATACAAATTCTGCCACAACTGGTCTCATTTGTTTCTCTAACATCTGTCTTTTCAAATTATCATACATTTTTCTATCATCAGAATAAATGTGGAATCAAAAATTGTGCATTTCTGATAATACTTGTCGTTTCACATCCGAAAAATCTGGCACAAAAATTCAGTTATTCATATGCAGTACAGTATCACATACCTGATATCTGATTGACACTCTGCTCTAATCATCGAAATAAAGTTCTGAACATTCTGATCAAATTTCTGAACTGTTTTAATTCTCAAAATCAGTTCTGGTTCAACTCGCACTGTATAGAATCTCAACAGTATACAATCTATATCAAGTATTAAATCAGAAAAACAGAAATTTCAAATTAAATTAAAAACATCGGTCATAGTTAACAGCCTGCTGAACTCATAAGACTGTAAATCTTTGACACTGATATCATTCTCAGCCATGTGAGGTGCAAAAGGTAGCAAAGTAGAGAATTTAGCAACATATTCTTCAATGTTTAGCTGACCCGGTTTCAAAATTTCAAACTCTGCCCTCTTGTCTTCTCGGTACGAACCTGGGAAAAACCTTTTATAGAATTCAACTTTAAAGATTTTCCACATAATTACTGTACCATGCTGTTCTAGGGCTTCTTTGGTTGCGATCCACCAACTCTTTGCGACTTCCCGTAACTGGTGCCCAATCAGTTTAACTCTCCGTTCATCTGGGTAATCGAGTGAATCAAATAGCATCTCGATATCGTCAAGCCAACTCTCACAATCACTCGTCGTCTCAATACCCCTCAGAATCGGTGGCTGAAATGACTAAAACCTCATCAGCTATGTTTCCATCAGAGTTTCGAACACATCCATTTGATCAGTCACCTTACTTCCTCGTTCTGGAATTCTTCGAGGAGGTGTATCTGATGATCACAAGAGTTAGAAATTACATGAGATAAATCCGTCTCAGTCCCTTTCTGATCAGCTTAGCTCTGATCAAGAATTGGTTTTGATTCATTCTCGAATAATACACATTACCAAATCAACTCAGATATTAAGGTAACATGTATTTTCAAAGACAGTAAACACATATTGCAATATTAGCATATACAATGTAATTCAACATTATAAGAAATCACATGCCTAGCAATCACATGCAAGGAAAGAAAACTCATTCTACCCCGCTCACTATCTTCTATCTCAGTCTCAAGAACCTACAGTTCTAGACCTATTGCTCTGATACCACCTGCTGTGGGGACCCACACGCTTATTCATGTCTTAATCATTATTAATGTCAAATATAACAATTAAGAAAATTGGGACTAAATTTTTTTCTTTTTCAAATATAAATGCGGAAACGTAATAGTAATTTATCTGATATACATGTTAATAACCAAGAACAAATCATGTACTACATATCTGTATCTCAACTAGGTTCAACTACTATACATCCAGTGCTGAATCCTATTCTGCTTCTAGGCCCGGATCTCCACGCTAACTATAATCTCTCATCCTCTTCCTGATCCTGATCCTGTTCCACCTGTTGTCAAGCACACATACAAACAAGACAACAGTTGGATAACTCCGTTGAGAATTACATTTCCAGTATAAATCATGTATACATGCATTTTATATAAACAAAAATAACAGCATGAAACAAATATTCAAAACATGTATAAAAATCAGGAACATAAATCAATACAAACTCTGAATTACATTCTGTGATTCTTAGACTCGGACTCGACTCATCCTAATCTAGGGATCACGATCTGAACAAGAACATACACCCACCTACCCTCCCGATCGGGGTGGTGGTATGTTTCTATTCACGGAAGTTTGCCCTTTCAATATCGAATATCAGTAATAGAAGAAACTCCAATTCTTTCCACTTCGATATGACCAAACATCCGGTGTCTTGACCTATCCGTTACAGACTTTGGCACTTTCGCCAAATCACTATCCTGTGACAATGTGCAATGTGCCCGTGATGATTCCATCACTATCAGGCACCCCTGTCACAAGATCAATCGTCTACGACTAGGCGTATCCGTCTATGACTCAATACATAACTCAATAAATCAAAGATATCAAGTTCATTCAATTGTAAATATCAATGCAATAAGGTAAATATGTGATTTTGGGAAACTCTAGTCTAGTCAAACTCGAGTTGTGCAATCTTGCATCAACATCAATTTATACCTTTCTCTTCTCGGTCTGACGAAGTCGAAGTGTCGAAGTCAAATCTGTCCATATTCAATCTGAAATGACAATATCGAATAGAATGTGTCAATATACAGCTCAATTCAAGGCCTGTTCTGATCAATACGCAAATCAAGACATAATCTGATCAATGTCAGAAATACAACGATACAATCTCAATCAATAACGAATCTGATTAATATCAATCTACTGATGTTTTGACGACATAACCATACAATCTCAATAACCCTTTCAATTTCAATATCACAGATATAATAACACGGCTCATAATTAATATCAGTACAACTCGAAATCTTAACAATAACAGATCATAATCTCAACTCTGTACAATCTCGAAATACCGGTAATACAATATCAGTATATACGAATCAACAACTCATCTGACCCAAGTCTGAATAATATGAATATACCCAGCGATACAGTATCAATAAAATATCAATCCCAATATCTCATGATCGATAACAACATAATTCATGATATCAAATCGGTCTAATCACAATCAAATCAACTCTGAAAATTCATAACAATTATATAAACAGTCCATTCTTCGATCTGACTTCAATTATATAATGATCAGTATACCCAGAACACAACATATCAATCAAATCATAATTCCCTCAATATCATAATTTCAAACGACATCAGAATTCAATAAAACTTACGTCCTGTTGTAGCTCTCGTCGATAGGATGATATGATCGATTAATGTATCAAGAGTGTTTAGAAGGGGGGGTTGAATAAACAATCACAGTTAAAACTGGTCTTTTCTAATTTTGAGTTCAGTTTGGTGACAAACTGATTCACGGAATCTTGTTGGTCAATGACAATCAGTTAAACTAAAGTAGTTGCAGAAAATAACTGACTGAAAGATAGAATACGAAACTGAAATAAAGTAGGCAAGGGTAGTTTCTGGATGTTCGGAGAATTTAATTACTCCTACGTCACCACTTCTATCTCAAGGATAGGATATCCATTAAAAGACTTTGATCAAATACAAGAATTGTACTGACCCACTTCAGTTTGGACTTAACATTGCCAAAAACTGAAACTCTTAGTTTAACAGAATGTTCTCAGTGCGTAACTAATCTTAGCACTATCAAATTTCAACGATTATTACAACTTGCTAGCGATCTCAAATTGTAGCCTTAACTGCTACGAATATACCAAGTAAAAGTGAGATAAGATTTTGACAGAATGACAGTAAGCTTGTTAATCGAGTTGACTCTCCTTTTCAGCTGCTCTTCTGTCATATTTATAAGCTTCTTTTCTCCAACGGTAACTTGAGATGAATTTGAATATTTTTATTCGTTAATTTCTTCTTAATTATTCCTTGGACATTGTTTTCTTTATTTATTTTGATGCGGCGTCTTAATTGCTTTCGCCGAAATGTGTTTTTCTAAGCTGTCTTGATTAAGGTGTGGCTTTAATATCTCTTTGTTGGTTGAATGTTCTTTCCCGAGACATGTTCAGTTGAAGAGTACTTAGCATACGGCTGAATATGTCAACTGATCAGTTTCCAACTGATCAGTTAGTTGATTTCAGTTATTAAGTTCAGTTGTTGAATGTACTTGCGCGTATCAGTTGGTTAATCAGTTTGTTCGAATTTGTCAAACTCCAGAATTTAGTTTCTAACAATTTCTACCTTTATGGTGTTTGACAAAACTTAGTAGATAATAACTGAACGTCTGAACTAATTGTAGATGAAATAAGAAGTAAATCAACTGAACTCATTATTCAAAGAAAGACTGCTGCTTTTAAGATTTCTTCTGCTGTTTCTCAAGTCTCTTTGAGCTCTTCCCATTTTTGTCAAACAGCTCCATCTTGACAGATAATTTTCGAACATCAGTAGATAGAAGCAGGACAAAAGTGGAAATGTTTTCGATAGCAGAGGTCATTGCGACTTGTAGCAAATATATCTTTCTGGAGATGAGTGTCTCGACACTATCAAATCGTTTGTTAATAGAGGTTTGAGTTGCAGTGAGACTCAAAGCTATCCCCTTGTTCTTTTGGATTTCTGCAACTGCAGATGAGAGAGAGGTAATAGCAGTTTGGATAGCCTTCAGCTTTTCGGAGTTGAACTATTGAGAGTGTTCCAACTTTAAAGTGTGAGACAGTTGCATATTCTGAATCTTTGAGATGGCTGAGAGTATCTGATTCATATTATTCTGCATATTTTGAATTTCTTCAAGGACAATATCAAAATCTAATGAGGATGGAGGAGGAGACTGATGAGAGGATTCCGGTCCTCTTGTGGTTTGATCAAATATAACCAACTCTTGGTCAGTTGCTATTGTTTCAGCAACATTTTGAACTGAAGTGATTGTTGCAGCAATGTCTTCTGGAACTTGAGGCGGAGAAAGTGGGTTTTGATCAGCAGATGAGCTGCCTTGAGGAATAATAGAGTCTGATGAAGCCAAAACTGGTGCCTCTAGAGGATGATCTTGGGAATCAATTTGCACAACAGTTGTAATATCTTGTTCAGCAGATAAATCTGGCTGAACTGGTGCTTCTGAAGAGATAGGAACATCTAGATTGATTTGATCAACGGGGTGATCAACTTTATCAGAAATAGGTTCATTCCATTGGGATTCTTGCACAACTGTTTGAATAATTTCATCAATGTTTGCGAAAGATAATTCTGCTTCAGTGTACATTTGATGTTCACCAGTAAGTGATTGAGACATATCCTGAACTGGCTCTTCAGTTGGAATAATAGCCTGTTCTGAGGATGACTCTTTCTGCTGAGAGGGAGGTTCTTCAACTATTTCCTCTTCATCATCATCTGAATCTCCTTTATGAAGGAGTAACTCTTGATCCATTTCCCAAAACTTTATCTGAGATAGCAAGCCAATCAGTTCGGTGTCTATCTGAGTAATCACTGCATGATCAGCATAGGCATTAGGATTTGTTGGAACGTAGTTAGCCTTCAGTTTGTCAATAATTTTTGCTAACTTCTTGACTCTCATCTGATCAAACAAATATGTTTTTCTCTCCAGAGCTTGAACAATGGTAGCAGCTTTGACTATCTTGAGGACAAAAGCTTCCAGTTTGATGAACTTTTTCAGCTGGGATTTCTTTCTCAGTTGCTTGGAAAAATATGAGTACGATAGGCTGTCCAAGCATCATAGAGTTGAAGTTTTGATGCTGCAAAATTATTAACCTTATCCCAAACAAGGTCAATGTGGGTTTGAATGGGTTTGGATGGCCTGGGCTCTTCAATCAATTTGCCCTTGCCTTTATCAGAACTGAGGATGTGTGGTATTTCCAGACCAGTTCGAGTAGTATCCACCCTTTCTATAATATTGATGCCTTTGGGTCGGGCAGGTGCCAGAACAGTAGGACGAACAATGTTAATCAGAGGAGCTTTGATCTTAATTGTTTCTCTCTTTGCACCAGCTTATTTTTCTGGTGGGATGATCTTCAGAGGGACTGCTTCAATTGGCTGCTGAGCATCTGAAGATATTAGCTTGTCAGTAGGCCTAGATTTCTCTGTAGTTGTTGGTTTAATTCTCTGGGTTCTCGGTTTCTTGGCGATCTTTGGGGAAGGAGTTTTCTCTGAATCGGATTCACCCACAACTAATTTCCTTTTTGCTGGCTTCAGTTGAGCCAATGTCTTGGCCTTTTTCACTGATTTAGGAGCCGCCTGTTGAGTCCCAGTCTCCTGTTTTATCTTTACAAACTGAGCAGGAGAAATGTCCAATTTGGTCTTGGGTGGCATAGTATTCTTCGCATTGAAGACTTTGAATCTGGATGATTTTTCTGAATCATCTGCCACTAACCCATTCACTTTCAGCTGATAGCTCAGTTGCACTGCAAAGCCTTTGGACTGTTTGGATGATGGAAACATATTCTTTAAAATATTGAATATAAGATGCTTCCAGTTGAGTTTACGTTCGGCCATAATGATAGAAATGGCTTGAAATTTTTCCAATTTAAGTGCAGCAAAAGATCCAGCTTTCGTCAAAATCCCTTTGGCGACTATATCAGCAAGTAACTGAACCTCGTGCTTCAGCTCCTTCTTTGGATCGGAAAATTTGATTTTCCGTCCATCAGCAGATAGTGAGATTTGCATTTTTTCAACGTTAGATTCTTTAACATCAGAGAAGTGTGCCAGTCCATCAGATGGTAAAGAAAAGATTTCTCCAAAGGAATCTTCAGAGATGGTCAGCAACTGACCATTGATAGTAGAAGCGATGTTTCCATCAGAATTGATCATACCGTTAGAGTAGAATTCCTGAAGTTCTTTGGGCTAGATCTCTTGTGATGATTGTCCCAAGAATGTCCTTAACCCAAGTTTCGAGTTTTTGAAAGACGTTCTTGACATCAGCGTCGCCGAAAGATAGAATGGATCGGAAGTTGATAGCCATTGCATTCAGCATATAAGCAGGAGTTTGATTCGCCATTTCGATAGATAAAATGATCTGAAATTCGTAAAAGATAAGCTCTGGAATGAGTATGCTCTTAGAAACTGATTGTATGCGTAAGAAGAAAACTGAATTGAAACGGGCTTAGTACAGTTGTTCGTGACTGTTCAAATTCGGGACACGTGTCAGTCCATTAAAAATTTGAGTAAAACTATGTGTACGTGTGCTGTGGGCGTTTAAAAAAAATGAACGGTTTAAAATGTGTCCACGTTTCCACTTAATCATTTGCTGAAGGATAGCATTTAATGCTTGAATGACAGTCATGTCACTTTATTTGGAATATAAAATGGTTAATTAGTTAACTTTATATGAGAAGATTAGTGAAAAACTCAACTGAACGATCAGTTGTGAGACTGTGTCCTCAGTTGAGAGTTGACTAACAATTGTCTTCTCAGTTAACCTCTTAAAACCAATATTCCCCCTTATTAGATGCATAAAAGAAAATTTCAAGAATATAAATAAGATTAATTAAAATACATCCTGATGCTTAGTAGTGTAAACGTCTGTCATAATGAAATAGTCCTTTCATCTTATTTGTCATGTTCTATAAATAAGAGCAACTCTATTAGTCGCAAATATATTAGCAAATTATATTCAGTAAAAGAAAATGGCAGTTGCTAGTAGCTCAAGTGTTTCATCGTTTACTCTGGAAGCTAGGAAGGCTGTTATAGAAGACGAAGTCTTCTACAAGAATCTTCCCTACTGGGAAAAATTACAGGAGCTTGCGTTACTGTATAATTCTGGAGAGGCTACCACTCCCGAACTGGTGGTAGATTTTACGAAAGCACTTGAACATAGCTGTGTGGATGGACATCGTCACAGATGGTCATATTTATCAGCTGATGCTTCGAAAGGAGCTGAGGATCCTTAGGCGCATAGCTGGTTCTCATAGCTTTTCCAAGACATCTACTGGACCTTTATCTGCTTGGTTGAAGATGTGGATAATTGTTGTAGAAGAAAAATATAATGATGTAATCAAAGCAAATATTTATCATTGAATGAAACATTTATTTTGGCTTAACTTTGTTTTTCTTTCTCCTGCAAATAATAAGTTTCATTAGTTGTTATATATAAATTACGATCATAAACAGATGAACTGATGATTGGTTAAGCGCTAAGTAATAACTGTCAAACTGATATCAGTTGATAATGAACAACTGATAGTTAAGAATCCTCGGTAAATGAGAAAAACGTTTCGGTTAACTTGAGTCTCTTCAGTTTCTTCAACATTTAAATTTCATCTGTCTATAAATAAGAAGATAGAATGTGAGACAATAACAGTTCAATATGTCGGATTCAAGTAACTCTGATGCATGCAGTAGTTCGCATATTTAAGTTAATGAGCAATTAAGTCCTTATTTAGAAGAGTTGAAGAAGACAATGGAAGAATATGTCTTGATGAAAGTGATGTCAACATGGTTCAAGATTCATGATTTGCAGATGGTAAGTAGTAGTGGTGCTGTTCCTACTCGTGCTCAAGCAGCAACCGCAAGAAAATACATTGATCGTTTTGAAGTTAGGCATGTTACAGATCTGATTGATGACAAATGTCTGTTAGCAGCAATGTTATGGAAGGAATGGCATGTGGTTGAGAAGATTTCTACAACTAGGTCATTTTCTAGAATCCAAATTTATGAGTTGAATAATTGGATTAGAGAATGGCGGGAATCAGTTGGCTGTATGATATCTTCTGTAAACTGGGATCGACGGTATTCTTAATAAAGTATTATTTTCGATTTGTTGTGTTCTTATTTTCTGCAGATAAATCTTTTAGTAAAGCAACATTAGTAATAATTTTAAGACAGATCAATTAAACCAAGAATATTGCGAAAGTAAGAAAACTTAGTCTCGAGTAATGGTTTGGTGAAGATGTCAGCTGCTTGTCGCTCAGTTGAAATATACTCCAGTCTAATGTCCTTCTTCAAAGTATGATTTCTAATGAAGTGATGCCTGACATCTATATGCTTGGTCCTTGAGTGAAGAACTGGATTATAGGTGATGGCAATTGTGCTTGTATTGTCACAAAATATGGGCGATTCATTTGTAATTACTCCATAATCTCTCAGTTGTTGCTGGATCCAGATCAGTTGTGCACAACAACTACCAGCAGCAAGATATTCTGCTTCAGTTGTTGAGGTAGCTATGACTGTCTGCTTTTTGCTGAACCAGGAGATTAGTCTGTCTCCAAGAAACTGACAAGATCCACTTGTACTTTTACGATCAAGCTTACATCCTGCATAATCTGCATCTGAATATCCAACTAAATTGAAAGTAGAGTCTTTAGAATACCACAACCCAACATTTTGTGTACTCTTAAGATATCTCAAAATTCTTTTAGCAGCTGAGAAATGTGATTGCTTAGGATTTGCTTGAAATCTTGCACACATACAGACAGCAAATACAATATCAGGGTGACTGGCAGTTAGGTACAACAATGATCCTATTAAACCTCGATATAATGTCGCCTCAACTGATATTCCCCCTTGATCAGTGTCCAATTTTACTGATGAGCTCATTGGAGTATTTGCAACTGAACATGACTCCATGCCAAATTTCTTCAGCAGCTCCTTTTTATATTTAGTCTGACTGATGAATGTACCAGTCTCCAGTTGCTTCACTTGTAGTCCAAGAAAGAATGTCAGTTCACCCATCATGCTCATTTCGAACTTTTCCTGCCTCAACTTAGCAAATTTCTCAAATAATTTGGAGTTAGTTGACCCAAATATGATATCATCAACATAAATTTGAACTAATAAAATGTGATCATTCTTAGAAAATCTGAACAAGGTCTTATCAATTGATCCAACAGAGAAATCATGATTAGTTAGAAATTTTGAAAGAGTTTCGTACCAAGCTCTGGGAGCTTGTTTAAGACCATATAAGGCTTTGTTCAAATGATATACATGATTAGGAAAGTTGTGATTTACAAAACCTGGGGGTTGTTCAACATATACTTCCTCTTGTAGTTGATCATTTAGGAATGCACTTTTGACATCCATTTGATAGACTTTGAAGTTCTTGAATGAAGCATAGGCAAGGAATATTTTGATTGCCTCTAGTCTTGCAAATAGTGCATATGTTTCATCGTAATCAATTCCTTCTTCTTGCCTATATCCTTGTGCTACTAGTCTCGCTTTATTGCACACAACTGAACCATCCTCGTTCAGTTTGTTCCTGTACACCCATTTTGTACCTATAACAGTTTTTGAAACTGGTCTTGGAACTAAGTTCCAGATATTGTTATGAGTGAACTGATTTAGCTCTTCTTGCATTGCATTTACCCAATTAGGATCATCAAGAGCTTCATCAGTTTTCTTTGGTTCTAGTTGTGAAACAAAAGCTGAATAGATAAATAAATTTAGTATTTGATTGCGAGTTCTTACTGGATCAGATGGATTTCCTATTACCAATTCAGGTGGATGTTATTTTCTCCATCTGTACTCAGTATTTGTTGTATCAGCAATTTCTTCAGTTGGTGACTGAATTTCATCAGTTTGCTCTATCAACTGCTCCTTAGGAATGGCTTCTGGTTCAGCTGATTGATCTTACACTTCTGGTTCGGGTGTTTGCAGATTATTTTGATTAATATGATTGTCTTTTTCATCATCATCCTCCAAACTAATATCTGTAAATCGATCAACTAGCTCAACTTGATCAGTTGGCTTATCAGTTAGTTCAGTTTCATCGAAATCAACATGAGCAGATTCTTCAACATTTAAAGTTTTCTTGTTGAAGACTCTATAAGCTATACTAACTGATGAATATCCAAGAAATATTCCTTCTGCAGATTTAGCAACAAACGTTTTTAAATAATTTTTACCATTATCAAGAATAAAACATCTGCAACCGAATATTTTGAAATAAGTAATTATACTTTTTCTTCCATGCCAAATCTCTTATGGTGTTTTCATATGATTTTTATTAATCATTTATCTGTTCTGAGTGTAACACGCAGTGTTTACTGGTTCTGTCCAAAAGCTTTGAGAAATACCAAAATCAGCAAGCATCGTTCTAGCAGTTTCTTTAAGGGTCCGATTTCTTCTCTCAGCTACACCATTTTGCTGAGGAGTTCTGGCTGCTGAGAGCTCACGCTTGATTCCAGCATTTTCTACGAAATTTGAAAAGTTTGATTGATGAATTCAGTTCCTCGATCAGATCTGATTCGATCAATTCCAACTGATTTTTCATTTAAAAGTCTTTTGAAAAGCTTGATCAGTTGTACAGCAGTTTGGTCTTTTGATTTGAGAAGATAACTATCTTGAAAAATCATCAACAATCACCAATGTGTATTTCATTTCCCCTAAACTCATGACTGGTATAGGACCAAAGAGATCCATGTGCAATAGTTCTAAGCATCGGGATGAAGATTTACAGCCTTTGTTTTTAAAAGAAGATTTTACTTGTTTTCCAAACTGACATGATGAGCAAAGTTTTTCTTTTGAAAATTCTATTTTGGGCAAACCAGTTACAAGTTCATGTTTACTCAGATAGGCAATGCATTTAAAGTTTAGATGACTTAGTCTCTTGTGCCACAACCAGTTTTTAGATGATTTGAAAGCAATAAAACAAACTGGTGTATAAGTTTCATCATTCCAACTGAGTTTATATGTGTTTCCACAACATTTGCCAGTTAGTATGACTTTATCAGTTGAAGTTTTGACTGAACATGAATTTTTGTCAAATTGTACTGTAGTTCCCAAATTTAATACACATATAACCCATGCATTCATTTAATTATTTAATCATTTAAATTAATTTTAAATGAGTTTTAGCGATGCATGATTTATTTAAATGCATTATTCTAAATTATTTATGTTTATGTGATGCACGTTAAAATGTCTTTCGAGTTTCATGTTTCAGGCGATCATTCGGACGGGATTGAGGAAAAGACCCGGTGACGGTTTGTGGCAATTTAAGATGTGGTATTTTATTTTAAGTTGAGAATGGGGCGTTTTAAATAATTTATTAAGTTGTTAGTATTTTTAAAGCTTTAATAACGTATTGAGTGAATTAAAGTTTGAAACCTATAAAATTAGTGTGTAGATATTTTAATTGTAGAGTTTGATTTAATTAATGTGTGTTAACTCTTATTAGTATTTTAAATAGTTTATTTAGCTAGAGTTTCTCCTAATTAAAACACACACACACACTTTACACACACTCACACAGACTTACACGTTTTTACATACACTAACCACACACACTCACCTTAAGTTTCAGTTTTATTATTTTAAGGAGAGAAAACCTAGGGTTCTTACTCCTTCAAGCAGCCGCCCCCTTCCCTCTTTGATTTCCAGCAACTTTTCGTGTGTTTCCTTTGAAGATTTTAGCGCCACGTTCGTCCCGGATCAACCTCGCTTCCATCTCCGCTTCGGTGTCGTCGTACGGTATTTTTAAATATCAAAAGGCACATATAATCTGTTCTTTCTGCATCGATCTTGTCATAGTATGCGTCGTGTTATTTTATGCGTGAAAATCCATGTGTGACGTTCGTCGTTTGAGCGGAAAATGGTTTGAATGCGTTTGAAATACTTTTTAGATCTGAATTCTCGTAATTTGCTGTTCTGATGAAAGCTGCGATTTTTCTGTCGGGATTTTGAGAAAACGTTCAACTAGAAAATTGTAGAATTTTTTGATACCTTCGGTTTGATATAAAATTCGAGTTTTTTGGATGAAAATTGAGTAAGTTATGATGCTTTTCGTGGGACTGCTCAAACGGTGACTTTTACGAAAATTGTGTTTCTCTAAGTTTTTGTTGCAGGCTTCGTTGGAGATCGACGGACGATCGTTGTTGCACCTAGGTATGATCATTATGTTGTTGAGTCGATGTGTTGTACATTGTTTGGTGTCGATAGACACTCGAATGCATTAGAAGTCGTAGGAAACAAATTTGCGTCAATTGCCACGTTTCGAATGGTATGTGTCGTAGGGTGATCGTCATCACTTTGGGGAATTGGTACGAATATGGTTTGGTGTCATAGCGTGCTAGGATGGGTCTCGGGGTGTCGTTTCATAGTCCGTGCAACCGGGTCTAGAAATTTAAGAAAAGCATGTACAAGAATTTTCGTAAGTTCGCGATCACCGAGCCTACACGGACCCTACACGGACCCTAGCACGGGGTCCGTGCCTTTGTTCTTCCGGAGTGCATTTTTTTTCCAGAGTCTGCACGGACCCTGGCACGGACCCTGGCACGGGGTCCGTGTCCACCCTTTTCACGGAGTCTTTCACCCGAGTCTACACGGACCCCTACACGGAGGTAGGCACGGGGACCGTGTTCCTCCTTTCTTCCGGACACTTCCTTTGCAGTAGGTAGACGGACCTGTACATGGGCCCGGGGTCTGGGTCCGTGTACTCACGTTTTTGGGGAAGATTTGTAAGCATTTGCGGGGTTTGATGTCATGGTTTAGTGCAAGGGTTATCAAGGTCGTGTCATAGGAAATGTTAGAGTGTCCTAAGTATGATTTCTACGTTTAAGTTATGCGAGTTAAGTATGCAAATTTCATGTTAGTGTGTGCAGCAACGGCCCCGATCGAAGTCCAATGAATCCCTCAACGCCAAGTAAGTATGTATGACGTGCAAAGAAAAATATGTTTAAGTTTTTGAGGTATGCTAATTGACTTGTGACCAAATTATGAATGGGTTTGGAAGTCGGTGAACGTGGCCGAGGACCTCTCCGCCCCGTTAAATTATGAACGGGTTAGATCGTGGTTGGAAAGCGTTAAATTATGAACGGGGACCAACCAGCCCGTTAAATTATGAACGGGGATCTCATGTATGCGACAGTAGATACGTCCCTGTCAGCCCAGTACTGTGGTGTGTCTGATCAGGCGTTATTATGTATGGGTCACTTGCTTTGAAACATCCTCTATGCAAAATGAAGTCAAATATGTTTTAGTATGCTCAAGTATGCAGTTATGATCATGAAAGTTTCACGTTATGGCACGTCTATATATGTATGCAAGTTCAAGTTATTATGTAAGCTCAAGTTTCAAATTATATACGTTCTATTTTTAAGATGCATGCGATTTTATTATGTAGTACTCGTTATCCCAGTTTATACGTGTTGAGTCTTTAGACTCACTAGACTTGGTCGATGCAGGTGACTATGTTGAGGAGACAGGAGGTGATGACCAAGGGGCAGGCTTGGGCTAAGTGGCAGGCTAGACCCGAGGACCGCAATATTTATGTTTTTATGCAAGTTTTAAATACTCTGATTTTTAAATATTTATATGCGAAATATTTGGAGACAGTTTCTTTTAGCAAAATTTTATTGGTGACGGATGATTGTGAGATTTATTTTATGAATGTTGAGTGACGACCGTATGGATGTTTTTATTTAAGAAAATTTTAAATTTTTCCGCAAATTTTAAGTATGAGAAGTACGGTTCGTTACAGTTGGTATCAGAGCGGTGTTCTTGTAAAGGGTCACGCCTACTGCCAGTCGCAAGAAGCTCACGAAGTCACACCTCAAGTCTGTAAGTTTAAAGTTTTGCATTATGTTATGTAGTAAGCATCAAGTTATGATTTCAGTATGTGCATGTTTTAAGTTTGATTTACGTGCATCATAAAATATTGATATATGTTCATGCATATTGGGTTTACGTGTTGGGTGAATTATTGGAACAGTATGCCTCCTAGACGTTTGGTTAACCGGGAAACAAGGGATGAGAACAGGGAGCACCGAGTTGAGGACAGGGAACATCGAGATGAGGAGAGGGCCAATCCTCCACCACCTCCACCACCAGATATGCAGGCTCAGATGCTTGCTGGTATGACACAGTTCTTCGCACAGTTTGCGGGGAACCAGGCAGCAGCAGGCGCAGGGGCGAGGCCCCAACCAGAGGCAGTATATGAAACGTTTAGGAGGATGAGTCCTAAGGAGTTTTCGGGTACCACTGACCCGATGGTAGCAGAGGGATTGATCAAGTCCATAGAGGTAATCTTTGACTTTATGGAACTGACCGACGCAGATAGGGTCAGATGTGCCACGTTCCTTCTGACAGGGGACGCCAGATTATGGTGGGAGAGTGCATCAGTGGCAGTCAATTTGCAGGTGCTGCCTTGGAATGGTTTTAAGGAGGTCTTCTACTCCAAGTATTTCACTGAGGAAGTACGAACCAGACTCACCAACGAGTTTATGACGCTGCGGCAGGGAGACAGTAGCGTGGCGGAATTTGTGAGGAAGTTTGAGAGGGGGTGTCACTTCGTGCCCCTCATTGCTAATGATGTCCAGGTGAAGTTGAGGAACTTCTTAAATGGTTTGCGGCCGATGTTGCGCCGTGACGTGAGGGTAGCTGGCCCTACTTCTTATGCAGTTGCTGTCTATAGAGCTCTGGCTGCATAGCAAGACCAGCGGGATATTGAGGCGGACAGGCAGGGCAAGAGGCCCTATCAGGCTCCACCGCAGCCACACCATCAGCAGCAGAATCAGCGATCCCACTTTAAGAAACCGTACCAGGGGCCGCCAGGAAAGAAACTTTTTCAGGGACCGCCGAAGGGCAAGGGTCCCGTCCAGCAGCAGGGGGCGCCGCAGAGGCCCGTTGTTTACCCAGTGTGCCAGAAGTGCAACCGCCAGCATCCCGGACAGTGCCTATGGGGATCCGGGAAATGTTATAAATGTGGGGCTACAGATCACGTGCTGAAAGAGTGCCCACAGTGGAAGCAACCAACCCAGGGCAGGGTGTGAGAACCCGAATTTCCAGCAAAAGCATTTCAGCATGCAATGCAAAATTTCCAGCAGAAGATAATATTCAGAAGCTGGTATTTTTCCAGCAGACATGTATTTTTCCAGCAGCAGCAGAAGAGCGAAAAATCAGCAGCAGCAGAAGAGCGAGAAAGAAGCAGCAGTCAGTTACTGATTCAGCTTAGACTTGTAACTGAAGCATTAACATGGAATAAAGGCTGTTAATGGCAGATTATGGCCATTAATTGAGAGTCTAACAGTCAGAAACTATTGCCTATAAATATCACTCTCAAACACCTGAATTGGTTTACCAAAACCTTGAGTTATCACCTGAAATTAGAGCTAAGAGAGTGCAATTTCGAAGCTATAAAATCCAGTAGCGAGGCAAGCAGATTTCAGTAGACTTCAACCGAAACTCTAGCAATTTACTGTAAGTGGGCTTATATATAAATATCTTGAAATCTGTTTGATAATTCTGTTTTAAAGTTCAGTTTCTGCATGATTTCTGATATATGATTTTGAAGCACTGAAACTCCCTAGTGAACTAATGGTAGGAATATATATTCTGAACATTTCTGAATTCTGATTCTGATTCTGGCCTCACCCCTTAGAGGAGAGAACATATAGGGGACTGATATCAGTTTAGCCATGAAATTCACTAACGTGTTCAGTGCTTACCAATTCTGATTTCTGATCTGAAACCTGAAGTTTCTGAATTCTGATTTATGTTATGAAATACGAGTTTTTCTGTATATTACTGTATTACGGTTTCTGTATTAAAATGATGTTCGAAAACTGGGAGTTATTCCCGCCCCCGCTTACTGAGTGATAACCATATCACTCACCCACCAAACCATTCCAGATAAGAACGATGAAGAAAGGCTAGAAGAAGAGGAACAGATCCAGTTCTGGGGCTGGTGAAGAAGATTATTGTTTTCAGTTTATGTTATGTTATGTTAGTTCCGCTGTATCTGTTAAGGCAATGTTATGATGTCTAGTTTTACATTTCCGCTGTAAAACATCAGTATCAGGGTTGTAAGAGACAATTGATTTACTTTGTATTATGAATAAAAGACTGGTTTATGAATTCTGTACTCCGAGGCTTGTTGTTTTCGAATGTAAATTTGAGAGCAACGCCGGTGTCAACCAACCCCCGTCCCGGGGCGTGACATTGAAGTGGTATCAGAGCAAAACCGGGTTTCATAATCTGGGGAGGAGGAACTAGAAATAATAAGTTCTTACAGACTTCTGAGAATAAGTTTTGAAGGTTACTAAAATAGACAACTGAAAATAAGCTACTGTAATAGACTACTGAAACGAGTTTTTTAAAAAAAAAAAAAAAATTCAGTAGGCCAAAACCAGTAGACGAAAAACAGTAGGATAAGACCAGTAGTCTGAAACCAGAACCAGTAGAAGGAAACCAGTAGATCTGAATGCAGAAGACTGGGTCAGTAGACTCGGAATGCAGCAGACAATGCTGGAAAAGCAGCAGACTGAATGCAGTAGCATCAGAATTGCAGTAGCAAGTGTATTACAGCAAGGGAATGCAGTAGACCTTGCAAATGGCATAGAAGTTGAGGTGTTTTTCGCGCAAACTTCAAACGGCCATAACTTTTGATCCAGGAGGAATTTTTACCATTAAAAGTAGGCGTTGGAAAGCTCTCGATGAGGAGAACCTAACCTAGAACCATTCATCGTTCTAGCACCACCGACGAAGCCCAAAATCCATCGTTTAGATAGTAATATCATCATTTCCGTAAAATTTTCCAACTTTTCGAAACTTTGAGGAATTTTCATTTCCAAATGGCTTAGTATTTTTGCACCAAACTTGGTACCATTCATATTCTTGATGTGAAAGATTTTTAATAAATTTTTCACGCCATTCTGAGACCGAAAACTTTTGAACTATTTTCTACTATCGAATGTTATAGGCTTACTGATTCTATTCATTCCAGTACTTGTCTATAACTTAATCCATATTCTTGATATCAATTCTGAACCTTTACCCTCATGTTTTGGATGTAGGATATGGCTGACCAAAGTAGCTACGTTAAGAACTTAGAGAGGAAGCTAGAGAAACTAAAGGGGCATAAATACTGCCTAAAGCTGGACAAGGACGAGTTGGAGCGTCGAGCAGAACACTTAGAGGGTGATGTTCAACGTTATGCTCATTATCTGCATGAAGCAGAAGAGAGGAGTAGGAAAGCTCAAGAAGAGTTTGAAACATCCCAAGAGACTGTCGCAGAATTCATCATGTTACGTGATACCTTGGTTGAGAAGATCCAAGTGCTTAAGGATCAGAATCACCAACTTGTGCATCAGCATAACCAGTATTGTGAGCAGACGGATGCTTAGATTCATGAGTTGCAAGACACTGTCGAAGTTCTTAGCGACCAGAATGCAGTTCTGCATGGTCATGTGGAACATCTAGAAGCAGTCATAGTCAACCATGAAGATGAACCCGAGGAGGATCCCGAAGAAGAAGAAGAGGAAGTTGAAGAGGATCATATGGATTTAGATTTGGGAGAAGTGATAGACTAGAATACCAGTAGTAGGAGTTGTAATAACACTTGTCCCACTTGCATTTATGTTTTCATTTCGAAATTCAGTTGTAATTGCACTTCTTGGGAAATCAATAAAAGTTATTTTTATCCATTGGTTTCATATTTAAACTTTGAGCAATTACTCTATCATCGTGCTTCAATTATTTAGTCTCTATTCTGCCATCAATCTTAGAACTTTCATAACTGTAGGAAATGGACGGAAGACCAGTTAGAAACAATCGCAATCCTCGTTACGGCAACCGCAACAATAACCACAACGATGAGGAAGCACAACAACAACAACCACCTCAACCACCACCAGTAGTTGGCCTCAGTCAGGCCGATTTGATGGCCATAGCCACGATCGTGGCAACTACGCTGCAAGGGTTTGTCAACCCAAATGCGAATCAGCCACCACCACCACCTCCAGCTCAGAATGGAACGAAGCAGCACTATGAGGCTCTCAGAAGAGCAAGGGTTCCAAACTTTGATGGAAGCACCGATCCAGAAGTGGGACAGAATTGGATGAAAGAGGTAGAAAACCATCTTCGACTACTTGAGATTTCCCAAAGGATCAGAGTAGAGGTGATTACACCTTTCCTTGTGGATAAAGCTGGCAAATGGTGGGAAGGAGTCTCACCAGCTATGATAGAGGCGGGACCTATCACTTGGCAAAGGTTCCGAGAAGCATTCCTGAGGCAGTACTTTCCAACAGCAGTTCGAGTGCAAAAGCTGTCAGAATTTGAAAGCTTGGTTCAAGAACCAAACATGACAGTGGTGGAGTATTCGTCCAAGTTCCACTCATTGGGAACTTATTCCCCAACCATAATGGGAGACGAGGCCTTGAAGATGCATCGCTTCAAGAAGGGATTGAACAGCCGTATTCAATCTGCTCTTACCGTTATCGAGCCCAATAGTTTTGATGAATTGATGGGAGCCGCCATCAGGGCTGAGAATGACATCAAGAGGCGTAAAGGCGAGAACAAACTCAAACGTCCTCAGCCAAGCCAGTACCAATCGGGCCAGCAATTCAAGAGGCCTAGGTTTTCAAGCAACCAATTCACCAGTACTCCATCCAAAGGAATCACTTCTTCTCAATCAAACAAAGAAGGAGTCAAGTGCCAAACTTGCGGATTCACACACACTGGTGAATGTCGTAGGAATTCTGGAGCTTGTTTCCGTTGTGGAAAGATGGACCATCGCATTGCTCAATGTCCTATGCCAGATCCAAGGAATAATCCAGCAGGTGGAACAACTCCAAATAAACCAAAGGAGAACAAGCCCAATGCTCGAGTCTATGCTATCACTCAAGAAGAGGCGGACAACTCGAATGATGTCGTAGCTGGTACCATTCTAATCGATAATATACCTGCCTATGTGTTATTTGATTGTGGTGCTACGCATTCATTCATGTCTAAGAGATTTGCCAAGAGGTTAGGAGCTAAGCCTGATAACTTAGAAGAACCATATAGAGTAGCCATTCCTGCAAATCGAATTTTAGAAACTCGCACTCTATATCGGGATATTAGTGTTCTCATAGAAGATCAGAAATTCAAGGCAAACCTGATTCAACTAAACATGGTGGAATTCGATGTAATTCTTGGAATGGATTGGTTAGCCAAGAATCATGCTTTAGTGGACTGTCACGGAAAGACGGTAACCATCCAAGCTTTACACCAAGAGAAAATTTTATTTCATGGCAAGACCAAAGAACGAAAGACTCTTCTTTCTACTTCTCAAACTTGGAAAGCCATGAAAAGTGGAGAAGAAGTTTACCTAGCCATGTTAAGCGAGGTAAAACAAGAAACTGCACCTACACTCACGCTTGAAGAGATTCCAGTAGTACAAGAATTTCCAGATGTCTTTCCAGAAGAACTCCCTGGCGAACTTCCTGATCGCGAAGTGGAATTTGAGATTAACCTAGTGCCCAATGCTACAACAATCTCAAAAACACCATACCGAATGGCTCCAGCAGAGTTAAAAGAACTCAAAGAGCAACTTCAAGAGTTGTTGGACAAGAAGCAAATCCGACCAAGCGCATCTCCGTGGGGAGCTCCTGTCCTATTTGTAAAGAAGAAGGACGGAAGCATGAGGATGTGTATCGATTACAGAGAGCTGAACAAGATCACAATCAAAAACAAGTATCCGCTTCCAAGGATAGATCACTTGTTTGACCAACTCAAAGGAGCTTCAGTCTTTTCCAAGCTCGACTTAAGGTCAGGCTATCACCAACTCAAGGTCAAGACAGACGACATTCCGAAGACAGCCTTCAGAACAAGGTATGGACACTATGAGTTCACAGTGATGCCGTTCGGATTAACAAACGCTCCGGCAGTATTCATGGATCTCATGAACAAAGTGTTTAAACCATTTCTAGACAAGTTTGTTGTGGTATTCATCGACGATATTCTAGTATATTCGTCAAGTGAAGAAGACCACAAAGAACATCTTCGTCTCACCCTACAGAAGTTGAGAGAAAAGGAACTATACGCCAAGTTCAAGAAATGCGAATTCTGGTTAGAGAGTGTCGCATTCTTGGGACACATAATATCAGCAGCAAGAGTATCTGTGGACCCTAAGAAAGTGGAGGCAATCTCGGATTGACCTACACCAAAGAATGTGACAGAGGTACGAAGCTTCTTGGGACTAGCAGGCTATTAACGAAAATTTGTTGAAGGATTTTCCTCAATAGCCATACCTCTCACCAAGCTCACACAGAAGAACTCTAAGTTTCAATGGAGTGAAAAATGTGAGCAAAGCTTCGAGACTTTGAAGAAGAAGCTTACGTCCACACCAGTGCTAGTATTACCTATGGAGGGTAAGGACTACACCGTCTACAGTGATGCATCCAAAGAAGGTTTAGGTTGTGTACTCATGCAGGAGGGAAGGGTGATTGCATACGCATCAAGAGAGTTGAAGCCGTATGAACAAAATTACCCCACGCATGACCTTGAACTAGCTGCAGTGGTATTCGCACTAAAGATTTGGAGACACTATCTTTATGGAGCCAAGTGTGAGATTTTCACCGATCACCAAAGTCTCAAATATTTGTTCACTCAGAAAGAACTAAATATGAGACAAAGACGATGGATCGAACTCATGAAGGATTACGACTTGACAATAAGCTACCATCCAGGCAAAGCCAACAAAGTAGCAGATGCTTTAAGTCGAAAGAATATGAGTAAGGTGATCCTGACATCACTTTCAGCACAACCATGTCTTCGAGAGACAATCAAGATGAGTCAAGATAGAGATCCCGCTTTGGTGAAACTAAAAGAGCAAGTTAAAGAACTGAAATCACCAGATTTCGAGACGGATAACAAAGGAACCTTGTGGATGAAAGGACGATTGTGCGTACCAGACATCGATAATCTTCGACAAGAAGTAATGTCTGAGGCACATAAGTCGAAATTTTTAGTCCATCCGGGCAGTACCAAGATGTACAGAGATTTGAAGAAAAATTTTTGGTGGAGTGGAATGAAGAAAGACGTGGCAATATTCGTTTCCAACTGTCACGTGTGTCAGCAAGTCAAGGCAGAGCACCAAAGACCTGGTGGACTTCTTCAACCATTAGAAATCCCGGAATGGAAATGGGAACATATTTCCATGGATTTTGTAGTTGGTTTACCAAAGTCGAGACAAATTCATGACGGAATATGGGTAATCGTGGATGGACTCACAAAATCTGCACATTTATTACCTGTCCGAATGAATTATAATTTGGACAAGCTAGCCACATTGTACATGAATGAGATCGTGCGGTTACATGGAGTACCAGCTAGCATATTATCAGACAGAGACCCTAGATTTACATCTCGATTTTGGAAGAGCTTTCAACAAGCTATGGGAACCAAGGTTACCCTTAGTACGGCTTATCACCCTCAAACCGATGGCCAAACTGAGAGGACCATTCAAACCCTTGAGGATATGCTGAGAGCTTGTGCTCTAGACTTCAGTGGCAATTGGAGCGAACATCTGCCCTTAATCGAGTTCGCATACAATAATAGTTACCACAGCAGCATTCAAATGGCACCATACGAAGCTCTGTATGGACGAAAATGTCGATCACCACTGTATTGGGATGAAGTAGGAGAAAAAGCCATCGTTGGACCTGAACTGATCCAAGAAACAGTGAATAAAGTTGCTATGATCAAAGAGCGACTAAAAGCTGCACAAGATCGACAGAAAAGTTGGGCTGACTTGAAAAGAAGACCTGTTGAATTCGAAGTTGGAGAGAAGGCATATGTGAAAGTGTCACCCATGAAGGGTGTAATCCGATTCAATAAGGCTGGGAAATTGAATCCTAGATACGTCGGACCATTTGAAATTCTTGAGAAAGTGGGAACGCTTGCTTATAGATTAGCACTTCCACCCGACATGTCAAGAATTCATAATGTATTCCACGTCTCGCAGCTGAGGAGATATATTCCTGATCCAAGTCATATACTGGAAGCTGGACCACTTCTAGTTGAGAGCAATCTAAATGAAGAGCTGAAGTATGAAGAAATTCCGATTCGAATTGTGGATAGCAAAGACCAAGTACTGAGGCGACGAACTATTCCATATGTCAAGGTACAATGGTCCAATCACACCGAAAGAGAAGCTACTTGGGAGTTGGAAGAAAAGATGCGAGAACAATACCCTTATCTCTTTGAAGATCAAGTATAGCCAAGTTTCGAGGACGAAACTTTTCATAAGGAGGGAGGGATGTGAGAACCCGAATTTCGAGCAAAAGCATTTCAGCATGCAATGCAAAATTTCCAGCAGAAGATAATATTCAGAAGCTGGTATTTTTCCAGCAGACATGTATTTTTCCAAGCAGCAGCAGTAGAGCGAAAAATCAGCAGCAGCAGAAGAGCGAGAAAGAAGCAGCAGTCAGTTACTGATTCAGCTTAGACTTGTAACTGAAGCATTAACATGGAATAAAGGCTGTTAATGGCAGATTATGGTCATTAATTGAGAGTCTAACAGTCAGAAACATTGCCTATAAATATCACTCTCAAACACCTGAATTGGTTTACCAAAACCTTGAGTTATCACCTGAAATTAGAGCTAAGAGAGTGCAATTTCAAAGCTATAAAATCCAGTAGCGAGGCAAGCAGATTTCAGTAGACTTCAACCGAAACTCTAGCAATTTACTGTAAGTGGGCTTATATATAAATATCTTGAAATCTGTTTGATAATTCTGTTTTAAAGTTCAGTTTCTGCATGATTTCTGATATATGATTTTGAAGCACTGAAACTCCCTAGTGAACTAATGGTAGGAATATATATTCTGAACATTTCTGAATTCTGATTCTGATTCTGGCCTCACCCCTTAGAGGAGAGAACATATAGGGGACTGATATCAGTTTAGCCATGAAATTCACTAACGTGTTCAGTGCTTACCAATTCTGATTTCTGATCTGAAACCTGAAGTTTCTGAATTCTGATTTATGTTATGAAATACGAGTTTTTCTGTATATTACTGTATTACGGTTTCTGTATTAAAATGATGTTCGAAAACTGGGAGTTATTCCCGCCCCCGCTTACTGAGTGATAACCATATCACTCACCCACCAAACCATTCCAGATAAGAACGATGAAGAAAGGCTAGAAGAAGAGGAACAGATCCAGTTCTGGGGCTGGTGAAGAAGATTATTGTTTTCAGTTTATGTTATGTTATGTTAGTTCCGCTGTATCTGTTACGGCAATGTTATGATGTCTAGTTTTACATTTCCGCTGTAAAACATCAGTATCAGGGTTGTAAGAGACAATTGATTTACTTTGTATTATGAATAAAAGACTGGTTTATGAATTCTGTACTCCGAGGCTTGTTGTTTTCGAATGTAAATTTGAGAGCAACGCCGGTGTCAACCAACCCCCGTCCCGGGGCGTGACATAGGGTATTCGCCATGCATGCTCAGGAGGCGAACCCAGACACTACTCTACTGACTGGTAACCTTTCCTATCTAAGCTCAGTATTAAATTCCTTGCATTGCCTGTTTAATTTTAATTGGGATTACTAGTGTTTTAGTTGGATTATTGGGCGTCTTTTGTTGCTTAAGGTTTATGGTAGAATAATTGGGTTATAAGTTAGTTTGTTGTGCTAACGCATCTCAGGGAACATTTTTATTAAGACATTATCCACAACTGCACTGTTAGACTCAGGAGCCACTCACTCCTTCATATCAGAAACATTTGCTAATCATTTGGACCTCAAGTCCATCGGCCTAGACGTGAACTTTTCGGTGGCAGTCCCGTCAGGGGAAGAACTGTTAGCTACCAGTGTGATCAGAGACATTGATCTAGAACTACATGGCCACCTGGTATACGCAGATGTAATCCTATTGCCGATGCCAGAATTCGACATTATCTTGGGCATGGACTGGCTGACTAAGAACAGAGTTCTTATCGACTTTCAGAAGCGATCAGTACTAGTCAGACCATTGGGTATGGAGCAGTTTCTTTTTGAGCCAGATAGATGGAGAAGCTTCCCTCGCATGATTTCGTGCATGCAGGCGAGGAGACTGATTTCCAAGGGCTGCCAGGCCTTCTTGGCGAGTATTATTTCAGCACCGGATGTGACCACTCCATCTTTATCAGAGGTACCAGTAGTCAAAGAATTTCCAGACGTCTTTCCTGATGATGTCACCGGCCTTCCACCAGAGAGAGAGGTGGAGTTTTCAATCGATCTCGTGCCGGGCACAGCGCCAATCTCTAAGGCGCCATACAGATTAGCTCCAGCTGAGATGTTAGAGCTCAAGCAACAGATTCAGGAGCTCCTCGACAAAGGATTTATCCGCCCTAGTTTCTCACCATGGGGCGCACCAGTGCTCTTTGTAAAGAATAAGGATGGGAGTATGAGGCTGTGCATCGATTACCGTGAGCTGAACAAGGTAACGATCAAGAATAAATACCCGTTGCCTATAATCGAAGACTTGTTCGATCAGTTGCAGGGAGCTACCGTGTTCTCTAAGATAGATCTTCGATCAGGGTATCACCAGCTGAAGGTTAAGGATGCAGATGTTCACAAGACGGCCTTCAGGACCAGGTATGGGCATTTCGAGTTCTTAGTAATGCCATTCGATCTGACGAATGCTCCAGCAATTTTCATGGACCTCATGAATCAAGTATTTCAGCCCTACCTCGATCAGTTCGTCATAGTGTTTATTGACGACATTCTCATATACTCGAAGAGCCATGAGGAGCATAACCAGCATTTGAGGACAGTTTTACAGACCTTACAGAGCCGTAAGTTGTTTGCAAAGTTCAGTAAGTGTGAATTTTGGCTGCAGAAAGTTGTATTTTTTGGGCATATAGTATCTAGCAGTGGCATTGAGGTGGATCCAGCGAAGGTAGCAGCCGTTAAGGAATGGGTTGAGCCAAAGAACGCATCAGAAATCCGCAGCTTTTTGGGTTTAGCCGGTTACTACCGTAAGTTCATTAATGGATTTTCGTCCATAGCAGTGCCGCTCACTTCACTAACCAAGAAAAATGCTAAGTTTGTGTGGAGTGAGGAATGCCAGAAGAGCTTCGACACCTTGAAGCAAGCTCTTATTTCAGCGCCAGTGCTAGCCATGTCGATAGGGCAAGGTGATTTTGTGCTTTATACCGATGCATCTAAGCTCGGATTAGGCGCAGTGTTGATGCAGCAAGGTCGGGTCATAGCTTATGCTTCCAGACAGTTAAAGGTGCACGAGAAGAACTACCCGACGCACGATCTTGAGTTAGCCGTCGTCGTCTTCGCACTGAAAATTTTGAGACACTATCTATACGGCGAGAAATGTCAGATCTTCACCGACCACAAGAGTCTCAAATACTTCTTCACGCAGAAAGAGTTGAATATGAGACAGAGACGGTGGTTAGAACTTGTGAAAGATTATGATTGCGAGATTAGCTACCACCCGGGGAAAGCAAATGTTGTCGCGGACACCTTGAGCAGAAAGGGGGCAGTTGTAGCTCAGTTGTCAGTGCAGAAACCCCTTCAATCTGAGATTCAGAATTTCGGTCTAGAGATTTACCGTGAGGGCAGAGCCCCTAGACTGTCTTATCTGACGGTCAAGTCTAATTTGCTAGATCGCATCCGGACAGGTCAGTCTTCAGATGAGCAGTTACAGAAATGGAGACTGAAAGACGAAGCCAAGGGCAGTGTGCTGTACACAGTTTCGGACGGCATGGTGAGATACAGAGGCAGAATGGGGGTGCCTAGTGTTGGTTCGATCAGACGGGATATTTTGACAGAGGCACACGCATCTCCGTATTCCTTTCACCCAGGAGGCACCAAGATGTACAAAGACCTACAGTTATTGTATTGGTGGCCAGGGATGAAGCGAGACATCCGCAGATTCGTATCAGAATGCCTCACTTGTCAGCAAGTAAAAGCTGAACACCAGAGACCAGCATGGTTGGTTAAGTCACTCCCCATCCCCGAGTGGAAGTGGGAGAACATTACTATGGATTTCGTGGTTGGGTTGCCGAGATCAGTCAGAGGATCGAATTCTATTTGGGTTATAGTGGACCGACTCACTAAATCAGCGCATTTCCTACCGGTGAAGATGACTTTCTCCATGACGCAGTATGCGGAGCTCTATCTCAGGGAGATAGTTCGTTTACATGGATTTCTAGTATCGATTGTGTCCGACAGGGACCCAAGGTTTACGTCGTCTTTTGGAAGAGCTTACATGCAGCCATGGGGACGAAGTTGCTTTTCAGTACAGCTATTCACCCGCAGACAGATGGCCAGTCTGAGCGAGTGATTCAGGTTTTAGAGGATTGCTAAGGGCGTGCATGATTGATTTTCAAGGGACTTGGGAGTCTAGACTACCTCTAGTGGAGTTCACATACAACAATAGCTTCCAATCATCTATTGGAATGGCTCCCTATGAGGCGTTGTATGGGAGGAAGTGCAGATCACCAGTTCATTGGGATGAGGTTGGTGAGAGAGCAGAGCTTGGGCCAGAAATAGTTCAGCAGACCGCAGACGTGGTGGTCAAGATTCGTGAGAGAATGAAGACTGCCCAAAGCCGTCAAAAGAGCTATGCCGATAAGAGGAGGAGAGATCTCGAATTTGCCGTTGATGATCACGTATTCGTCAAGTTAGCACCTATGAAGGGTGTTATGAGATTTGGAAAACGAGGCAAACTGAGTCCGAGATTCATTGGACCGTTCGAAATTTTGGACAGAGTTGGGACACTAGCCTATCGTGTTGCCCTTCCGCCGAATCTGGCCGGGGTGCACAATGTGTTCCATGTCTCGATGCTGAGAAAATATTTGGCTAATCCTTCTCATGTTCTGAGTTATGAGCCGCTACAGTTGACTCCAGACCTGTCTTATGAGGAGAAACCAGTCCAAATCCTAGACAGACAGGAGCGCAGGCTTCGGAACAAGACGACTAAGTTGGTCAAAGTTCAGTGGCTGAATCAATCAGTGGAGGAAGCCACTTGGGAGTCAGAGGCAGATATGAGACTTCGCTACCCGGAGTTGTTCGGTAAGACTTAATTTCGAGGACGAAATTTTTATAAGTGGGGGAGGAACTGTAGTGCCCAAATTTAATACACGTATAACCCATGCATTCATTTAATTATTTAATCATTTAAATTAATTTTAAATGAGTTTTAGCGATGCATGATTGATTTAAATGCATTATTCTAAATTATTTATGTTTATGTGATGCACGTTAAAATGTCTTTCGAGTTTCATGTTTCAGGCGATCATTCGAGGCGGGATTGAGGAAATGACCCGGTGACGGTTTGTGGCAATTTAAGATGTGGTATTTTATTTTAAGTTGAGAATGGGGCGTTTTAAATAATTTATTAAGTTGTTAGTATTTTTAAAGCTCTAATAATGTATTGAGTGAATTAAAGTTTGAAACCTTTAAAATTAGTGTGTAGATATTTTAATTGTAGAGTTTGATTTAATTAATGTGTGTTAACTCTTATTAGTATTTTAAATAGTTTATTTAGCTAGAGTTTCTCCTAATTAAAACACACACACACACACTTTACACACACTCACACACACTTACACGTTTTTACACACACTAACCACACACACTCACCTTAAGTTTCAGTTTTATTCTTTTAAGGAGAGAAAACCTAGGGTTCTTACTCCTTCAAGCAGCCGCCCCCTTCCCTCTTCGATTTCCAGCAACTTTTCGTGTGTTTCCTTTGAAGATTTTAGCGCCACGTTCGTCCCGGATCAACCTCGCTTCCATCTCCGCTTCGGTGTCGTCGTACGGTATTTTTAAATATCAAAAGGCACGTATAATCTGTTCTTTCTGCATCGATCTTGTCATAGTATGCGTCGTGTTATTTTATGCGTGAAAATCCATGTGTGACGTTCGTCGTTTGAGCGGAAAATGGTTTGAATGCGTTTGAAATACTTTTTAGATCTAAAATCTCGTAATTTGCTGTTCTGATGAAAACTGCGATTTTTCTGTCGGGATTTTGAGAAAACTTTCAACAAGAAAATTGTAGAATTTTTCGATACCTTCGATTTGATATAAAATTAGAGATTTTTGGATGAAAACTGAGTGAGTTATGATGCTTTTCGTGGGACTGCTCAAACGGTGACTTTTACGAAAATTGTGTTTCTCTAAGTTTTTGTTGCAGGCTTCGTTGGAGATCAACGGACGATCATTGTTGCACCTAGGTATGATCATTATGTTGTTGAGTCGATGTGTTGTACAGCGTTTGGTGTCGATAGACACTCGAATGCATTAGAAGTCGTAGGAAACAAATTTGCGTCAATTGCCACGTTTCGAATGGTATGTGTCGTAGGTTGATCGTCATCACTTTCGGGAATTGGTACGAATATGGTTTGGTGTCATAGCGTGCTAGGATGGGTCTCGGGGTGTCGTTCATAGTCCGTGCAACCGGGCCTAGAAAGTTAAGAAAAGCATGTACAAGAATTTTCGTAAGTTCGCGATCACCGAGCCTACACGGACCCTTACACGGACCCTAGCACGGGGTCCGTGCCTTTGTTCTTCCGGAGTGCATTTTTTTTCCAGAGTCTGCACGGACCCTGGCACGGGGCCCGTGTCCACTCTTTTCACGGAGTCTTTCACACGAGTCTACACGGACCCCTACACTGTAATGCCTGAGAATTATCGAATTGATAAACCAAGATTATTAATCTTCGTTAACGTGAGACTCGGAAGATATGAGAATGCATGACATGCATTGAGGGAAGAAAAGACAAGATTATAAGGTGTTGCAAAGATCAAAAAATTAGAAATTTAGAAGTTTGCAAGACCGCACCCGCAGTGCCAGCACGACCGCACCCGCGGTGCATGTGAAGAAAATGAAGTACAATTTCTGTAGCCACACCGCACCCACGGTATTAGACGGAGCGCACCCGCGCTGATGACACCGCACCTGCGGTAATGATAACACCGCACCCGCGGTCTCAGCTTTTGCAAAATGGATAGGGATCAGAGCAGGGACCGCACCCGCGGTGCGACGTGCACTATGAAGAAGTATGCCACGTTTTATATGGTTGCATGCAGTATATATATATAAGAATTGCACGTGTTTCTCTCAGAAATTCAGAAAAGGGGGCGAAACTTTTGAGAGAAAAATCCTTACGCCTTTTAGATTTGTGATTTCGAAGAATCCGTGTATCAGAATTCGAATCTGAGCGCAGCAGCTTGTTCCTCTCGACACGAGCTGCACAAGGACGTAAGTTTCGTTACGTTTTGCGATGTTTTGAACTTATGATGTTGTCAGAACTGAATATGATTCAGATATGGTGTTTATACTACCGTAGATATTGTATAAGGAAGTCAGATTAAAGAACAGACTGGTTATACAATTGTTATGAATTTCAGAAGATATTATCTGAGATTAAACAATGGAATTGTATTATTCTTGATTCAAGAATAGAGAGATGATCATGCTTATGTGTTCTGGATAGATTATTCAGTATGTTATGACGTCAGATCGAAGAAATTATACAGTATGTTTGTATTATGAATTTCAACAGATCCTGAGTTGAATTCAATAGATATTGACATACTAGAATTAGAAGAAAGATGATATGATAGTGATTATGCCTTTAGATATAATATCTGTGATGTTGAGATTGACAGGGTTACAAGATTGTATTATTATACCGTTGAAACATCAGTTGATTCAGATTGATCAGATTCAGTTATGATTTCGATTATATCGTGATATCATTGATATGAATCAGATTGTACCTTGTTCAGACATTGATCAGATTGTATATTGAATTGAGTACTGATTAGAACAAATTGTATATTGAGTTATTCATTGATATTATGTATTCGATATTGTCTTTTCAGATTGAGATGGACAGAGTTGAATACAGATCATCATCTTCGTCAGACCGGGACGACAAAGGCATAATTCATGTGATATATGGGAAGATACAACTCAAATCAGATTCCATTTGAGTTTCCCAATAAAATCACATACTATATTATTGTTATATTCTGATCTGAATATGCTTTGTTTATATGCTGATATGCTACTACTCTGTTTATAGATTTATATACATTGCATTTGAGATAGGAGAGTCGTGACAGCCATTGTCACATATCTAGATGTTCGGTGTATCTCAGCTTAGGAGAAGCCCTGACTCCTATTGCCAGCCGTTGATACAGCTCAGACCGAAGTCTAGGAATAAGACGTACAGTCACCCCGATTGGGAGAGTAGGTGACAGCCATTGACGTCTTATTCACACCGGGATCCCTAGAGTTATAGTTGAGTCGAGTCTAGACATGATTTGACTAGAACTGCATGTGTTTATAGATGTGGTTTCATAGACTATGAAACCCATTATTATTGCTTTCAGTCATGATAGCATGTGTTTATGATTTAGATTGTATATGCATGCTTATCTGATTTGAGTTGCATGTTCAGTTAGATTAGATTTCATAGATGATGAACTTTATTACTATTGTTATTGCTTTTATGCATGACAGCATGTTTCATGAATTATTATGTGTATATGCATGTTTACCATGTTTTATACTGGGATTTATTCTCACTGGAGTTATCCGGCTGTTATCTTGTTTTGTATGTGTGCATGACAACAGGTGGGACAGGATCAGGGTCGAGAAGACGACGAGAGAAGACGAGTTTAGCGTGGTGATTCCGGACTTGGATAGATTTGATTTTAATACTTGAAATTAGTATTTGAACCTTAGATTTAGGTTGTACAGTGTTGTACCTTTATACTGAAATGTAGTTTTATACAGATATGTATATTAGATGCCATTACCTTCCGCATTTATATTTTAAAAAGAAAAATTTTTAGACCCTGATTATCAGAACTGATAATTAAATCCCAACGATGATTAAGAAGATGATTAGCGTCCGGGTCCCCACAACAGGTGGTATCAGAGCTGATAGTTCCTTTAGACTTAGATTATCAGAGCGATAGATCCTTTAGATTGAGATAATCAGAGTTGATAGATTCTTCAGATTGAGATAGCAGAGAATGAGCGGGGTAGATTGAATTGTTTGTCCTTGCATGTGATTGCTAGCATGAGATTTATTTCAATGTTGACTACATTGTGTGTGCTAGCATGATTTATTGCTTTCCCTATTACATCTTGCTTGTTATCTGAGTTGTTTGCAGCATGTAATTACTAAGCCTGGATCAGAACCGAGTCTGAATCAGAGGTATATGATCAGAGGAGGGCTGAGACAGAGTGTATAGATGGTGTACTAATCTGTTTGATATTCAGATATACCGCCTCGAAGAATTTCAGAAAAGGGCAGTACTTCGTCTGAACAGAGAGATGTATCAGAAACTCAGTTAGAAGAAAAGATGAAGGAATTTGAGTTATTACAGCCGCCGGTTCTGAATGGTACCGAGACATCTGAAGATTGTCAGAACTGGTTTGATGATATAGAAATCTTGTTCGATTTACTTGACTGTACAGATGAACAGAGGGTTCAAATGGTGCCTTATCAGTTACGAGAAGCCGCCAGGAGTTGGTGGATTACCAGTAGAAGAATGTGGGCACAGAGAGGTACAGTGATGTCGTGGGAAATATTCAGAACTGAATTCTATCGAAGATTTTTCTCAGCTTCGTACCGAGAGGACAAGAAATTAGAGTTTGAGAATTTGAGCCAAGGGCCGCTGAATATTGACCAATATATTGCTAAATTCTCTACTCTACTGCATTTTGCTCCTCATTTAGCTGGAAATGATGAAGCTACAGTAAATCAGTTCATCAGAGGGTTGAACTCAGAGGTAGTTGCATTTATGAATTTGCAGCGACTTTACCATTTTGCTGACATCCTGAGTAGAGCGAAGAGAGCTGAGACGAGTCTGACTAGACAATTGACAAGGTTGTGTGTGAAGCCACTTCAGACACAGCAATCCCCTCTTCGATATGATCACGACAGTACGAGTGGGAAGCAAGATTTGCTGAAAGCTCGAAAGAAGGCATTCAAGAAGTTGAGAAGTGGTTCCTCTAGTTCTAGTGGTTCTAGCCCGAGTTATACTGGAGTATATTGCAGGACTTGCGGAGGGAGACATTCCACCGAGCAATGCCAGGGACTGACTGGTAGATGCAATATTTGCGGACAGCCGGGACACTTTGCTAAAGTCTGTCCCCAGAAGTGTTCCCGACGATTGTAGGGAACAGAGTCCAGTTGAAAACACAGATCTAGAGTTCACAACAGGTACTATTCTTTATGATTCTATTGCATATGTATTGATATATACTAATGCATTTGTTAAGAATATCTTTGACTGAGTTGCATGGAGATATGTTGTATCTGTTGAGTTTTTATGTACTGTAGTATTGATGTCCTTGCTTGTTGAGGAAGTGTTGATATCAGAGATTTCTGTATACTACAGTAAGATGAGAATGAAATAGAAATAGCTTATGATGTACTTGTGTTCCTGATTTGAACGCATTATTGATATGTATATGCTGAATAAGTATAGACATATTGGAGAATTTTTCCAGAAATGGTAAGAGTCAGATCAGAGATGACTGATCAGTGGAGATACCACGATAAGGATTCTAGATTTATAATTCCTTTGATATTTGTATTGTATATGACTCGATTAATACAGAAAGGAGCAGATTGCATCCCTATGTATTCAGTAGACCTACGGAAATCGAGCCTAACATTGACAGATATGTCAATGATGTATGAGTTGGCAGACATTAGCCAGATAATATTTCAGATTTGTGTATTATATTAGAAAGATAGAGTTCAGAATTGAATTGAGATCAGACATTGATTGTATGTTAGAATTCATTACAGAATGATATTAAATGTACAGAATGATACAGAATAAATTGAAAGATCAGTAGAAGAGTACCGACCACGAGTACATCTGATTTGTGATACTATTTGGCACGTCTCAGTATATTCAGAGATATTCTGATGAATTCTATGCTCATTATATCTATGAAATTTTGATATATTTGCAGTATCTGATTGACTGAATAGAATATTTGAAGATTGTATTCAGAATAGATGATATCTGATGTTAGTATACTGATTGATTTTGAGACAGTTGATATTGTGATCAGTGATTGATCAGATACCGATATCAGACAGATCAGAAAGTCAGAAATGTCAGAGTTGTCGGAGATTGATATTATAGGAGTTGACAGATTATCTGATATAATTGTGTTTTGAACTGCTTGAGAATTATTGCTCTAAATCAGTATTTGAGATATCTTATATTGTTTTGGGGAGCATATGTTATTTGCAGATGAGATATGCCAGTTGATCAGAATGATATGAAGATGTTTACCAGAAATCCTTGTTTTATGAGTTCATTGAACTCACTAGATCTGTATAGGATATTGATACTTCGTTTCTGATTTGATATTACTATTATTTTGAATCCGTATATGCTGCAGATTATTGTGAACCAGTGAGAGTATATACAGTTCCAACCGAATCAGAGTTAAATTCGAGAGTTACAGCAGTTCAGAATGTGATCAGAATGTAACATATATGTGATTGTGTATTTTGTATGAAATTGACTAACTTGTGATGTCAGAATGTTACAGAATTGTATAACAGAATTGATATTGATAGTCAGAGCCGAATACCAGGTAGGTATTTTTTCTTTACTTTATGTTATTAACTGATTTGTTTATGCCGAATAGTTTGAATCTGAAATCACAGATAGTGTCAGAAATGCATTGTAGTGGATTCAGTGTTCATTTTGCTGACTGAGAATGTATGAGATTCGAACAGACAGGTATGATATAGACAGATTAGATCAGTCGTGACAGAATTTGTACAGAAATGTTGGTAGAAATTGTACTGATACGTCTGAATCGCTAACAGAGAAGACAGAAAGAAAGAAATCAGAAGATTTATTACAGACTTAGTATATTTCTGATTCGACATGGGGAGTATATTTCGATGAATTTCGTAATAAGATTATCCCAATATTTTGCAGATTGTGATATAATATGATTATGATTGACAGATTTTTCAATCTATATCTATTAGTTTGTACAAGATGATGTACAAACAGAACCAAATGACACAGATTGATGTCAGAACATAGTCAGAGTGACTAGAATGTAGAAGTAATGTGACACCCTGACCCGATACAATTAAAAATACAGCGGAATTTAATATTTTCTTTCAAATGGAAGGAGTTTCAAAATACATTTCATAAAAGTGCTTACAAAATAACAACATGATCATTCCAATGACATAACAAAATACAAAATATCATTAGTGTGATCATGCTACAAAATGATACAAAATAATCATCCTTCCAATCTTCGTATGCATATGACCCCCATCCACAGTCAACGTCCCGGTCCGTCGTTCTTATCTGCATCACATGAAAATAACTGAAATGAGAATAAATCTCAGCAAGTGGAACTCTTACATAGCAATGATACATAGTATACTCTGTAAAACATGGCTTTTAAATCATAAATACCATCGACTCTGAAACATGAATACTGTAGCAATAACTGTAGCAATAGCATAGCAATAGATAGCAATACGATGGTATTCTCTTTTCTATGGTTGGATTGATATCAATAGTATCTGTAACTGTGGTTGCCAATATCCCATCGATATAAATCGATAACTGTGAGGGGATAAAAGCCTATGGTCGATGATCATCTAATTGCATGCAATGCCATGGCTATGATAAATCAATCCAATAAAACATTTGAATTCTCAATAGCATTTAAGGCCGTCGTTTCGCAATCTCATAATATTTCTTGTATTCCCTTTATAACAATGGTGAGACATACAATGCCTCCAATAGATAATCAATGAAATGAATACATAGCAATGGATCAATGGAAGGGAATAACACTTTGAAACCTTTAAAACACAATACATATAATATCATGTGAGCAAAAAGGATGAAATTCCACTTACTACCAATAGAACACCTCAAATAAGCTCTTGGTACACCACCTACAACAATAATCCATAAATAACACCAATATCAACTCTAGATCCACAAGTACAAGCCAAATAATCCATTAAACAACTCAAACATCAAATCCAAAATAACCCTTAACTCAAAACCTCGTTAGAATCGCACCAAAAACTTACCTAAGCTTCCTTATACCATGGAGAACGTTGATCTCAAGTCGGAAATCCAAACAAAGCCAAGAATCAAAGATAGGAAGCAAAAGAAATGGATGAAAACCCTTGGTATTTGAGAGAAAATCTCGAAAAGTAGATAGGATAAGGTATGGAATGAAGTCAACTCAATCAAAAAGGTACTAAATAACTCGCCCATACTTACACCGCGGGTGCGCCAACACAAGCACCGCGGGTGCGCCATGCTCACGGCATACCAAAATAATTCTCATGCACGATCACCGCGGGTGCGGTGCTACAATTACCGCGGGTGCGGTGCACACCGCGGGTGCGGTCCTTGCACTGCCGCGGGTGCGGTCATGCCACGGCCCTCAAAATGCAAAATGATGAATAGTACACCGCGGGGGCACTCATCTAAGAGCGCGGGTGCACTCTACTCACGGCAATGAACAGTACAAACTCAACTAAAATCGATCCGAAACGCTGAAACGAACAATCAACACCAACTAATACCTCAAATAAATAATAACCAATAATACTATAGTCCAAAACACAACTATAAACGACTAATCATAAACCCAATTAACACAATAAAGCTTAAACCGTACCGTACACCGGGCTCGGCTATTACAATCTCCCCTCCTTAGAGGAATTTCGTCCTCGAAATTGACGTCACGGCACGAACAACTCAGGATACCTCTCTCTCATCTCAGTCTCTGGTTCCCACGTAGCCTCCTCGATCAAATGGTTCCTCCAAAGGACTTTAACGATGCCGATCTCTTTGTTCCTCAATACTCTGACAGTGCGATCCAAAATCTGGACCGGAATCTCTTGGTAAGTCAAATTCGGCGTCAAGTCCAATGGCTCGTGGCGAAGAACATGGGAAGGATCTGCAATATACTTCCTGAGCATCGATACATGAAACACATTATGGACTCTGTCAAGATCGGGCGGTAGGGCTAATCTGTAGGCTCGGTCACCAACTCTGTCCAATATCTCAAATGGACCAATGAATCTAGGACTCAACTTGCCCTTCTTGCCAAATCTCATCACACCCTTGAGAGGTGCTATCTTCAGAAAAACATGATCGCCAACCTCGAACTTCAAAGGTCTGCGACGAACATCTGCATAACTCTTCTGCCTCGACTGAGCAGTCTTCATCCTCTCTCTGATAACTGCAACAACATCGGCAGTCTGCTGGACCAACTCGGGACCCAACATCTTCCTCTCTCCAACCTCATCCCAAAACAAAGGGGATCTGCACTTCCTGCCATAAAGTGCCTCATACGGTGCCATGCCAATCGTCGCCTGGTAGCTATTGTTGTACGTGAACTCCACAAGTGGCAGCTTAGAATCCCAACTACCAGAATAGTCAATAGTACAAGCTCTGAGCATATCCTCAAGAACCTGAATGACTCTCTCTGACTGACCGTCGCTCTGAGGATGATAAGCTGTACTGAAAGCTAATCGAGAACCCAAAGCTCTGTGAAGACTCTTCCAAAACTCGGAGGTAAATCTAGGGTCACGATCAGACACAATCGACACGGGCACACCATGAAGTCTAACAATCTCGGCAATGTAGTCCTCGGCATACTGAGACATCGAATACGTCGTCTTGACTGGGAGAAAATGAGCCGACTTGGTCAATCTATCAACAATGACCCAAATGGAATTATAACCCCTCTGAACTCTGGGCAGACCAGTCACGAAATCCATGGTGATGTGCTCCCACTTCCACTGAGGAATCGGCAAAGATAGCAATGTCCCAGCAGGTCTCTGATGCTCAATCTTAACCTGCTGACAAGTAAGGCACTGAGAAATGAACAAAGCAATATCTTTCTTCATACCTGGCCACCAGTAAAGTCGACGAAGATCCTGATACATCTTCGTACTGCCTGGATGAATCGAATAAGGTGCGGTATGAGCCTCTGTCAAGACGTCTCTACGAATATCGTCGCCAGAAGGAACACAAATACGGCCTCTGAAAGTCACCAAACCATCACCATTCAGACTAAACTCTGAATTCCCTCTAGCCTCAGCTCTAGCTCTCAACTCTGTCAACTGAACATCATTCGACTGCTCTCTACGGATCCTGTCCGTCAAAGTAGATCGAATGACCAACGCTGAAAAGCGAGCAATGGTACCTGGAATCACTAGATCAATCTCCTCTCTCTGCAAATCCATCAACAATGGTCTCTGAATCAAAGAACTCAAAGAAGCACTCGATTTGCGGCTCAAAGCATCAGCCACCACATTCGCCTTCCCTGGGTGATAGCTGATGGTCACATCATAATCCTTGACCAGCTCTAACCACCTCCTCTGCCTCATGTTGAGCTCTTTCTGCGAGAACAAATACTTCAAACTCTTGTGGTCTGTAAAGATCTCACACTTTTCGCCATACAGATAATGTCTCCAAATCTTCAGGGCGAAAACCACAGCTGCGAGCTCCAAATCATGCGTCGGATAATTCTTCTCATAATCTTTCAACTGACGAGACGCATAGGCAATGACCTTACCTCTCTGCATCAACACTGCACCAAGGCCTCTCTTCGACGCATCGGTATAGACAACAAAGTCCTCTGAACCACTGGGCAAAGAAAGAACAGGAGCTGTCGTCAATCTGTCCTTCAACTCCTGAAATGCACTCTGGCAATCAATAGACCACTCGAACTTCACAGTCTTCCTCGTCAGATTGGACAATGGCAGGGCAATCTTAGAGAAACCTGAAATGAAACGACGATAGTAACCTGCCAAACCAAGGAAACTGCGAACCTCTGAAACAGTGGTAGGAATAGGCCAACTCTGAATCGCCTCTATCTTCAATGGATCAACAGCAATGCCATCTCTCGAAACAACATGGCCTAGAAAAGAAATCTGATCCAGCCAAAACTCACACTTCTTCAGCTTGGCAAACAATCTCTTCTCTCGCAACAACTGAAGAACAACTCTGAGATGCTCGGCATGAAGCTCTCTGGTCTTGGAATAGATCAAGATATCGTCAATGAAGACAATGACGAAGCTATCCAGATAAGGCTTGAACACACGGTTCATCAGGTCCATGAAGACTGAAGGGGCATTGGTCAAACCAAAAGACATCACAAGAAACTCATAGTGACCATACCTGGTCCGGAAAGCTGTCTTAGGGATATCAGACTCCCTAACCTTCAACTGATAGTAGCCAGACCGAAGATCAATCTTCGAGAACACAGTGGCACCATGGAGCTGATCAAACAAATCATCTATCCGAGGCAACGGATACTTGTTCTTGACAGTCACTTTGTTGAGCTCCCTGTAGTCGATACACAGCCGCAAGGAACCATCCTTCTTCTTGACAAACAGAACCGGAGCTCCCCAAGGCGAAGAACTCGGACGAATAAAGCCTTTGTCTAAAAGATCCTGCAACTGAGTCTTCAACTCCTTCATCTCGGTAGGGGCCATCCTGTACGGAGCCTTAGAGATAGGAACCGTACCTGGAGCTAAATCGATCACAAACTCAACATCCCTATCCGGCGGCAAACCCGGAACATCATCCTCAAACACATCAGCAAACTCCCTCACCACATCAATATCATCTACATTCAACTTAATCAATCTATCAACATCCACAATAGAAGCAAGAAATCCATCGCAACCTCTACACAACAATCTCTCAGCCTCAAGACAAGAAATAAAAGGAAGGACCAGCGAAGTACCTGCACTGGCGAGCGCTCCTCCCTGGCCATCATCTGCAAAAGTCACCTTCTTAGCAACACAATCGATAACTGCACGGTAAGTCGAAAGCCAATCCATGCCAAGAATAACGTCGAAAGCAACCATAGGGATAACAATCAAATCAGCGAAGACAACTCGCTCCTCAATACGAACAGGGCACGCAAAGACAATCGATGTCGGGCACAACACGTCCCCCGAAGGCAAAACAACATTAAGATGAAGGGGAAGAATAGAAGGAACTATACCCAAAGATCTCAAAAATAATTCAGACATAAAAGAATGAGTAGCACCAGTATCAATCAAAGTAGTAGCTACTCTGCCTGAAATCAAAATAGTACTAAGGATCAATGAAGATTCACGATTAATACCTTCCTTCGTCATGGAAAAGATACGACCCTGCACCTTCCCTTGGCTATCTCCCCTCGGGCAATTCCTGGCAACGTGGCCTGCCGCGCCACAACGAAAACAAGTATGAGTGCCCAATCTGCACTCTCCTCGATGATGCTTACCACACTTTGGACACTGCGGCTTCTCAGGATCAAATGGAACTGGAACTGGCGGAGGTCTAGGACTCGACTCCATCTTGCCCTTGCCCTTGAAACGATCCCTGCCCCTCTGATTAGAACCCTGGCCTCTCTGAGCAATGGCCTGGTGTCTCTCTTGCCTCTCCCGGGCAATGTCCTTCTCATCCTGCTCGGCCAACAAAGCTTTGGACACAATCTCCTTGAAAGTAACAGCCTTGGACATGTTGATGTCACGACGAATCTCAGCTCTAAGGCCTCGAATGAAATGAGCGCCTTTGTCTTTGTCATTGGATGCAACATACGGAGCAAAAAGACAACCCTCCTCGAACTTCAGAATATACTGGCCAACATCCAAGCTCCCCTGTCGAAGCTCCAAGAACTCCGTAACCTTCTTCGCTCGAAGTGCGTCGGGGAAATACTTGTCATAGAACAAATCTGTGAACTCTGACCACTTCAGTGTCGCAACATCTACTCCAACTTTCGTAGCATTCCACCAGATACGTGCAGCTTTAACCAGCAAGAACACTGCACAGCTAATCCTGTCTTTATCCTCGTACTGGAGATGATCGAAGATAGCTTCAAGCGCCTTGACCCACTCGACAGCAACTAGAGGATCGGTGCTACCTGCGAATTCCGGTGGATCCATTCTCTTGAAAGCAGAAAAGACGGCATCAGTGCCAACGGCCTGAGCAACTTGACCTCTCACTTGGCCTCGACCCTGACCTGCTCCTTGCAATCGGAGCAACTGCTGAATCTGATCGCTATGCACCTTGGCCTGCTCCTTAAGCAACTTGCCGAACTCGTCGACAACTCTCGAGGAAGAACTATCCTCACCCTCTGCCGCCTTACGCTTAGGAGGCATACTCTACAATTGCTCACAAGACACCAATCAATAAATAACAATGAATAGATGCAAGAAAACATACCCGGACAGTTGAAAGTAGACGAAGTCATATGCATTGGTCCGAAGAACCGGTGCTCTGATACCACTAAATGTGACACCCTGACCCGATACAATTAAAAATACAGCGGAATTTAATATTTTCTTTCAAATAGAAGGAGTTTCAAAATACATTTCATAAAAGTGCTTACAAAATAACAACATGATCATTCCAATGACATAACAAAATACAAAATATCATTAGTGTGATCATGCTACAAAATGATACAAAATAATCATCCTTCCAATCTTCGTATGCATATGACCCCCATCCACAGTCAACGTCCCGGTCCGTCGTTCTTATCTGCATCACATGAAAATAACTGAAATGAGAATAAATCTCAGCAAGTGGAACTCTTACATAGCAATGATACATAGTATACTCTGTAAAACATGGCTTTTAAATCATAAATACCATCGACTCTGAAACATGAATACTGTAGCAATAACTGTAGCAATAGCATAGCAATAGATAGCAATACGATGGTATTCTCTTTTCTATGGTTGGATTGATATCAATAGTATCTGTAACTGTGGTTGCCAATATCCCATCGATATAAATCGATAACTGTGAGGGGATAAAAGCCTATGGTCGATGATCATCTAATTGCATGCAATGCCATGGCTATGATAAATCAATCCAATAAAACATTTGAATTCTCAATAGCATTTAAGGCCGTCGTTTTGCAATCTCATAATATTTCTTGTATTCCCTTTATAACAATGGTGAGACATACAATGCCTCCAATAGATAATCAATGAAATGAATACATAGCAATGGATCAATGGAAGGGAATAACACTTTGAAACCTTTAAAACACAATACATATAATATCATGTGAGCAAAAAGGATGAAATTCCACTTACTACCAATAGAACACCTCAAATAAGCTCTTGGTACACCACCTACAACAATAATCCATAAATAACACCAATATCAACTCTAGATCCACAAGTACAAGCCAAATAATCCATTAAACAACTCAAACATCAAATCCAAAATAACCCTTAACTCAAAACCTCGTTAGAATCGCACCAAAAACTTACCTAAGCTTCCTTATACCATGGAGAACGTTGATCTCAAGTCGGAAATCCAAACAAAGCCAAGAATCAAAGATAGGAAGCAAAAGAAATGGATGAAAACCCTTGGTATTTGAGAGAAAATCTCGAAAAGTAGATAGGATAAGGTATGGAATGAAGTCAACTCAATCAAAAAGGTACTAAATAACTCGCCCATACTTACACCGCGGGTGCGCCAACACAAGCACCGCGGGTGCGCCATGCTCACGGCATACCAAAATAATTCTCATGCACGATCACCGCGGGTGCGGTGCTACAATTACCGCGGGTGCGGTGCACACCGCGGGTGCGGTCCTTGCACTGCCGCGGGTGCGGTCATGCCACGGCCCTCAAAATGCAAAATGATGAATAGTACACCGCGGGGGCACTCATCTAAGAGCGCGGGTGCACTCTACTCACGGCAATGAACAGTACAAACTCAACTAAAATCGATCCGAAACGCTGAAACGAACAATCAACACCAACTAATACCTCAAATAAATAATAACCAATAATACTATAGCCCAAAACACAACTATAAACGACTAATCATAAACCCAATTAACACAATAAAGCTTAAACCGTACCGTACACCGGGCTCGGCTATTACAAGTAGACTATATCAGATTGTGATTGTGATTAAGTTTGCAATTATGGCAGACCATACCATAAGTTATTTTGCAGATTATTCAGAGATTGACAGACAGTCAGAGTGTATGATCCAGAGATTGGAAGATATCCAGAGAACTGTGATGCTGGATGTTAGCACTAATTGATATGACTTATTATCACTGTGTGACAGTAACTATCAGCTTATCAGATGGGTAATGAGATAGTTATAGGCAAGACAGTATACGGTGAATACTACAGATTTCTTTTGAAGAAAATTCAAAAGAAGATGAAGATAGTTCAGAATGAACATATTGAAGAAACCAACGTCGGATGATGACGATTGGTATTTGAAGCTGAAGATGGTATATGTCCTTGATTGGGATAAACAGACTGGATAACACTATTGGCATTGGGTTGTTATGAACTGTGATTGGTTTATACGGATGTTGTATAACCAACATAGCAAGATTGATTTTGTCAGAGTTACTTTAAGAAGTATTATGATAGCATACTTCATGAATTCGTATTCCAGATGGGGATCAGGGAGTTGAGTTTTGATTTAAACTCTAGTATACATTTCTTGTCACAGCCTTACTCTATACTTGACATGATTAATGATACTTATACTTGTAATCAAAATAAGGTTTGAATGATATAACTATATTATGAATCAAATCAACAAGGGGCATCACTTTGACGGTTTGTAAAAATTTTGGCATGATGTCCCTATATTTTTTATAAGCCCAAACCAAGCAACAACATTTATATATACATAAACACAAACTCAACTCAAGCAACAACATCAACCCATATATATATAATCGTATTCTTACACACAAACATATTCTGTACCATCATACCCCTAGACATAAACATTGTAAAACTTGTCTCAAACCCTGACATTCAATTCATTATAATACATATGCGGAAGCTATACAATAAGAAGCCCGGTTCTTGTCGAGGTGAGGCACGTCACTAGCATCCATTGGCCAACCGGCATCCTACGTATCTTCACTACCTGATCCTGTAATAAATGAGCTACGTGAGTTTATAAACTCAATAAGTTGGCACTTGTACGTATCAATATGCATCGAAGGAACATACATATCAAGTCGTGATCAACAATGAATCTTAAAAACATGTCATACCGTAGCATATATTCAATGTTCATTTTGTACTTGAGCCTCATTAGTTGACATGTACTACTGTGCTTGCTTTATTATATAGCTACTACTGTGTTGGACGTCAGGGAGCAACCTTTGGCAACCCCACGCCCCATGAACATATATTGGCCAATAGCTTTGGTGGACTTAAAACCACCCATGATGTCAACAAGCTCTATATCATGTAAATCAATCCTTTTCTTTTCATGTTCATGTTCTTGTTCATGACATAGCACCCATCATCAATATTCATGAGTTCCTTACATATTTAATACATAACAATGGAATATGGTGCTATGTTTTCATCAATAAACATACTAACAATGTACATATATCAATAGACAATGAGATGCATTTGAAATTCATAATATTACTCATGTATTACTTCAAGAACATGCCAACTTACCGTCCAATCATACGAATACTTGTTTGAGACGATGTATTTCGCTCCTATAACCCTTATGAAGTTCTTGTGATGGAGAACTAAAATCTAACTTCAAATTGATGATGAAGAAGAAGAGATGAGCTTTTGGAGGAAGATTTATTTGTGTCTTTCGAGTTTTGCTGTGGAAAAAGGAGTTGGGGAATGGTAAATAAGGTCAAGGAAGTCGAAACTTATCTTCTTATATATTGGGCGGCACTCGGGCGGTCATAAATTACCGCTCGAGCGCGGCACTTTCTGCCCAAAACCAAAAATCCAGAACCATTGGCGCTCGGGCGGTAATTTATTACCGCTCGGGCGCCACCTATTCTGCTTCTGCACACTACTTCGTCAAAGATCGCTCCGGAAACGTATCTTCCGTTCATAATCTGAAAAAATGGTAAACTAGGAAGTTGTAGCTCTATGTCGTGGCTTGAATCTCCCACTGGTTTCATGTCATTTGGAGGTCTGAGTAAAAAGTTATTCCCATTCTCCTAACATGTGTCAGTGAAGGAATGACGGTATACACGACACACTTCGGGGCGCTTTTGGCTTGTCCTCCACAATGATTTGGACAAAACCCAAAACGTGAAAGTTGTAGCATTATGTCTTAGCTTTCTAATGGTTATGGCCTCACACAATTTGGATCAATATTCAAATCATTATGCTAAAACCCGTAAAAACTACCATATCTACATCTCATTTCCTACCAACTTCATAACACTATTTCTATGTACCCACCTTACCATCACTATTTTGACATTTATTCATTCTCAATGCACCATAAACAATATAAAAGTCATGTTCAAACTCAATATTGATACTTCAATCATCACGTGAAATCTAATAAGGTAATTAACTACAAAATAAACGACATAAACGTGTTACTAATCATTTGTACGAGTAACCGGGCATTACAATTCTCCCCTCCTTCAAAGAATTTCGTCCTCGAAATTTGACGTACCATATAGTTCGGGATATCTCTGTTGAATCTCGTCTTCTCGTTCCCAAGTTGCTTCTTCTATTGCCTGATTTCGCCATAACAGTTTCACCAAGGGTATTTCCTTGCCACGTAACACTTTTGATTTCCTATCGAGGATTTGGACCGGCCGTTCTTCATACGAGAGATTCGATGCAAGCTCCAATGGTTCGTAATGAAGAACGTGAGAAGGATTGGCCAAATACTTTCGTAGCAAAGAAACGTGAAAAACATTATGAACATTTGACAAGTTCGGAGGTAAAGCAACTCGGTAGGCTCTGTCTCCTATTCTTTCCAAGATTTCAAATGGACCGATAAATCTTGGACTCAATTTTCCCTTCTTACCAAAACGCAAAATGCCCTTCAATGGTGATATCTTTACAAATACATGGTCACCAACCTGAAATTCCAATCGACGACGTCGCACATCAGCATAGCTTTTCTGTCGACTCTGTGCAGTGTGCATTCTTTCTCTGATCTTGGTTACCAATTCAGCTGTCTGTTGTACCAATTCAGGGCCTAATAATTTCCTTTCTCCTATTTCATCCCAATGTACTGGAGATCGACATTTTCTACCATATAATGCAGTATATGGTGCCATTCCAATGCTTGACTGATAGCTATTATTATATGTAAACTCAGCCAACGGTAGTTTACTGTCCCAACTGCCTGGGAAGTCAATAGTACAGGCCCTCAACATATCTTCTAAGATCTGATTCACTCGTTCTGATTGTCCATCAGTTTGAGGGTGGAATGCTGTGCTGAATGACAATCGAGTTCCCATAGCATGATGCAAACTCTTCCAAAATGCTGATGTAAATTTTGGATCTCTATCAGATACAATGGACACTGGTATGCCATGAAGCCTCACTATCTCCTTGATGTATTCTTCAGCATATTGATTCATCGTGTATGTGGTCTTCACCGGAAGAAAGTGAGCTGATTTTGTAAGTCGATCGACAATAACCCATATAGCATTGAATCCTCTTTGTGTTCTTGGCAAACCAAGGATGAAATCCATCGTGATATGTTCCCATTTCCACTCAGGAATGGGTAGTGGTTTCAAGAGTCCTGCTGGTCTTTGATGTCCAGTCTTGACCTGTTGACAAGTTAGACATTGTGCAACAAATTGAGCAATGTCTTTTTCATACCTGGCCACCAAAATAATGGTTTCAAATCCTTGTACATTTTCGTGCCTCCTGGATGGATCGAATATGGAGTAGCATGAGCATCAATAAGAATATCAGTTCTGATTGTTCCTTGCTTTGGCACACACAATCTACTACGATATGTCCAAATTCCTTTCTCATTCAATTCAAAGTTCGAATGTATTTTTGCTTCATCTCGCTGCCTCAATTGTTGTAATTCACTGTCTATACTTTGTTCGGCCTTGATTCTATCTGCAAGTGTTGGTCGAACCATGAGAGATGATAACTGAATTGCAGCTCCCTTTGGAATAACATCAAGCTTCAAGTTCTGCAAATCCCATAAAATCTGCTCTTGTACTTGCATTGCAGCAATAGAACTGGACTTTCGACTTAACGCATCTACAACAACATTGGCTTTACCTGGATGATAATTAATAACACAATCGTAATCCTTCACCAATTCCAACCAACGTCGTTGTCTCATATTCAGTTCTTTTTGCGTGAATAAGTATTTCAGACTCTTGTGGTCTGTGTAAATTTCACACCGTTCACCATACAGATAATGGCGCCATATTTTCAATGCAAATACCACTGCTGCCAGTTCTAAATCATGTGTGGGATAGTTCTTTTCATATTCCTTTAATTGCCTTGAAGCATAAGCAATTACCTTCCCGTGCTGCATTAAAACTGCTCCTAAACCTTGTTTCGAAGCATCACTGTATACCACAAAATCTCCTGGTCCTTCTGGTATAGCAAGGACTGGTGCTGATGTCAATTTTGCCTTTAACTATTGGAAACTGCGATCACATGCTTCGTCCCACACAAATTTCACATTCTTTCGAGTTAAAGCAGTCAAAGGTAATGCTATATTAGAAAATCCCGCTATAAACCGACGGTAATAACCAGCTAGCCCAAGGAAACTACGTACCTCGGTAACAGTGGTAGGTCGTAGCCAGTTATTAACAGCTTCATTCTTGCTTGGATCCACTGATATGCCTTCTTTTGAGATAATATGGCCTAAGAATGATACTTGTTCAAGCCAAAATTCACATTTCTTCCATTTGGCATACAAATGTTTATCTTTCAAAGTTTGCAAAACTAATTGCAAATGTTCTCGATGCTCCTCTACAGTTCGTGAGTAGATGAGAATATCATCTATAAACACAATCACGAACTTGTCTAGAAATGGCTTGAAAATTCTGTTCATTAAATCCATGAAAGCAGCTGGTGCATTTGTTAGTCCAAATGGCATTACAAGAAATTCATAATGCCCGTACCTGGTTCGGAAGGCAGTCTTAGAAATATCATCTGACTTCACTTTTAATTGATGATAGCCTGATCGTAAATCAATCTTCGAAAAGATGGCAGCTCCTTGTAATTGATCAAACAAATCATCAATTCTGGGGAGTGGATACTTATTCTTGATTGTCACTTTGTTCAACTCCCGATAATCAATGCATAGACGAAGGGTACCGTCTTTTTTCTTCACAAATAAAACAGGTGCACCCCACGGTGAAAAGCTCGGTCTAATAAACCCTTTATCAAGTAACTCCTGTAACTGTTCCTTCAATTCTTTCATTTCTGTAGGAGCCAATCGATAAGGAGCTTTTGAGATCGGATGAGTTCCTGTCACAATATCAATCACAAATTCGATCTCTCTATCTGGGGGTAAGCATGTTACATCATCAGGAAATACCTCTGGAAACTCACAAACAACATCTGTATCTTTTAATTCACGAACCGGTGGATCAATAACTAAAACAGATTCTAAATATCCTTGACACCCCTTCTGTAATAATTTACAAGCCTTCATACAAGAGATTACCCGAAGAGGTAAGGATATACCTGCACTTGCTACGGTGAATGGTTCAGCTCCTACTGGTGCAAACCTGATCATCTTTATGCCACAGTCAATAGTAACTCTGTACTTCGAGAGCCAATCCATTCCCAATATCACATCAAAATCGGTCATTTTCAAAACAATCAATTCAGCATACATCTGATGACCTTGGACATATATTGGACATCCTCGCACAATCTGATCTGTCTGTAATTCTTGCCCGGAAGGTAAGGCTATGGCGAGTTGTGTCTCTAGTGTACTTGCTGTAATGCCCAGTCTCTTTACAAATGATTCCGAAATAAAGGAATGTGTGGCTCCTGAATCTAGTAAAACAATAGCAGTAATACCAGAAATCAAGAACATACCGGTGATCATCGATGTATCCGAATCCACTTCTTCTTTGGTCATGGAGAAAAGGCGTCCCTGTACTTTCTCTGAACTTCCTGGACAATTCTTGGCGAGATGTCCTGGCTTCTTGCAACGATAACATACATTAGAACCCGGCATACACTCCCCGCCATGGAGTTTTCCACATTTAGGACAAGGTGGCCTGTCCTGTTCTTTACGTGGAGGGGGACCCTTGCCACGAGGTTCCTCTGGTCTATTACCCCTGCTATCAGTCTTTTTGCCTTGTCCTGTTCCTTGGCTCTTCTGAAAGTACTGCTGCCTTCGTTGTTGCCTGTCCCTGTCAATGTCATGTTCATCTTGTTCCGCCATAAGTGCCCTTTCCACTATCTCCCCATACGAAGCAACTTTCGACATCCTTACATCTCTTTTAATTTCAGAGTGAAGTCCCCGCATGAAGTGTTCGCCCTTACTGGTGTCATCTTGTGCAATATATGGTACATATTGGACTCCGGCCTCAAATTGTTGTATGTAGTCCCCCATTGACAGGGTTCCTTGCTTCAGATTAAGGAAATCGCTGGCTTTCTTGGCTCGTACATCTTTACTGAAATACTTGTTGTAAAACACGGTTTTGAAAGTTCCCCATGTCAGTGGTCCAACCGGTAATGCCACTTTTGCACTTTCCCACCATATTCTTGCATGTTTTGTTAAGAGAAAGATGGCACAAGTCACTTGGTCAGCATCATCCATATGAAGGTAGGAGAAGATGGACTCCAATGACTTAATCCACTCTTCTGCTACTGCTGGATCGGTGCTTCCCATGAATTCCGGAGGATTCAAACGTCTAAAACGATCATATACGTCTGTTTGAACAGGCACATGTCTGTGTACTATGGCTTGAGCTTGTGCCTGTTCATGAGTAGTCCGTTGCATCTCCAGTAGCTGCTGGATTTGTTCACCATGGACCTTTGCTTGTTGTTGGAGTAATTGGGCGAAGTCATCTACAGGTCGTGGCGCACTACCTTCACCTTCGACTGCTGGGGCCTTGCCCTTAGATGACTCTCCCTCACGTACTTTACGTTTCGGTGGCATCGTTGCTTATCTTAACCTACATGTAGGTCACGTAGAAACACATAACTTAGCATAAACTATGGAATACAAAGATACTTACTTGCCAAGTTCTCCATATGGATGAAGTGCAGTGTCTTCCCTGTCAAAGAACCGTGGGCTCTGATACCATAAAAATTGTCACAGCCTTACTCTATACTTGACATGATTAATGATACTTATACTTGTAATCAAAATAAGGTTTGAATGATATAACTATATTATGAATCAAATCAACAAGGGGCATCACTTTGACGGTTTGTAAAAATTTTGGCATGATGTCCTTATATTTTGTATAAGCCCAAACCAAGCAACAACATTTATATATACATAGACACAAACTCAACTCAAGCAACAACATCAACCCATATATATATAATCGTATTCTTACACACAAACATATTTTGTACCATCATACCCCTAGACATAAACATTGTAAAACTTGTCTCAAACCCTGACATTCAATTCATTATAATACATATGCGGAAGCTATACAATAAGAAGCCCGGTTCTTGTCGAGGTGAGGCACGTCACTAGCATCCATTGGCCAACCGGCATCCTACGTATCTTCACTACCTGATCCTGTAATACATGAGCTACGTGAGTTTATAAACTCAATAAGTTGGCACTTGTACGTATCAATATGCATCGAAGGAACATACATATCAAGTCGTGATCAACAATGAATCTTAAAAACATGTCATGCCGTAGCATATATTCAATGTTCATTTTGTACTTGAGCCTCATTAGTTGACCTGTACTACTGTGCTTGCTTTATTATATAGCTACTACTGTGTTGGACGTCAGGGAGCAACCTTTGGCAACCCCACGCCCCATGAACATATATTGGCCAATAGCTTTGGTGGACTTAAAACCACCCATGATGTCAACAAGCTCTATATCATGTAAATCAATCCTTTTCTTTTCATGTTCATGTTCTTGTTCATGACATAGAACCCATCATCAATATTCATGAGTTCCTTACATATTTAATACATAACAATGGAATATGGTGCTATGTTTTCATCAATAAACATACTAACAATGTACATATATCAATAGACAATGAGATGCATTTGAAATTCATAATATTACTCATGTATTACTTCAAGAACATGCCAACTTACCGTCCAATCATACGAATACTTGTTTGAGACGATGTATTTCGCTCCTATAACCCTTATGAAGTTCTTGTGATGGAGAACTAAAATCTAACTTCAAATTGATGATGAAGAAGAAGAGATGAGCTTTTGGAGGAAGATTTATTTGTGTCTTTCGAGTTTTGCTGTGGAAAAGGAGTTGTGGAATGGTAAATAAGGTCAAGGAAGTCGAAACTTATCTTCTTATATATTGGGCGGCGCTCGGGCGGTCATAAATTACCGCTCGAGCGCGGCACTTTCTGCCCAAAACCAAAAATCCAGAACCATTGGCACTCGGGCGGTAATTTATTACCGCTCGGGCGCCACCTATTCTGCTTCTGCACACTACTTCGTCAAAGATCGCTCCGGAAACGTATCTACCGTTCATAATCAGAAAAAATGGTAAACTAGGAAGTTGTAGCTCTAATGTCTTGGCTTGAATCTCCCACTAGTTTCATGTCATTTGGAGGTCTGAGTAAAAAGTTATGCTCATTCTCCTAACATGTGTCAGTGAAGGAATGACGGTATACACGACACACTTCGGGGCGCTTTTGGCTTGTCCTCCACAATGATTTGGACAAAACCCAAAACGTGAAAGTTGTAGCATTATGTATTAGCTTTCTAATGGTTATGGCCTCACACAATTTGGATCAATATTCAAATCATTATGCTAAAACCCGTAAAAACTACCATATCTACATCTCATTTCCTACCAACTTCATAACACTATTTCTATGTACCCACCTTACCATCACTATTTTGACATTTATTCATTCTCAATGCACCATAAACAATATAAAAGTCATGTTCAAACTCAATATTGATACTTCAATCATCACGTGAAATCTAATAAGGTAATTAACTACAAAATAAACGACATAAACGTGTTACTAATCATTTGTACGAGTAACCGGGCATTACATTTCTTCTCGTATATCTCTAAATTGATTGTTTATGAGTTCGAGGACGAACTCAGATCTAAGAGGGGGAGAAATGTAATGCCCGAGAATTATCGAATTGATAAACCAAGATTATTAATCTTCGTTAACGTGAGACTCGGAAGATATGAGAATGCATGACATGCATTGAGGGAAGAAAAGACAAGATTATAAGGTGTTGCAAAGATCAAAAAATTAGAAATTTAGAAGTTTGCAAGACCGCACCCACAGTGCCAGCACGACCGCACCCGCGGTGCATGTGAAGAAAATGAAGTGCAATTTCCGTAGCCACACCGCACCCGCGGTATTAGACGGAGCGCACCCGCGCTGATGACACCGCACCTGCGGTAATGATAACACCGCACCCGCGGTCTCAGCTTTTGCAAAATGGATAGGGATCAGAGCACGGAGCGCACCCGCGGTGCAGCAGGGACCGCACCCGCGTTGCAGCAGGGACCGCACCCGCGGTGCGACGTGCACTATGAAGAAGTATGCCACGTTTTATATGGTTGCATGCAGTATATATATATAAGAATTGCACGTGTTTCTCTCAGAAATTCAGAAAGAGGGGCGAAACTTTTGAGAGAAAAATCCTTACGCCTTTTAGATTTGTGATTTCGAAGAATCCGTGTATCAGAATTCGAATCTGAGCGCAGCAGCTTGTTCCTCTCGACACGAGCTACACAAGGACGTAAGTTTCGTTACGTTTTGCGATGTTTTGAACTTATGATGTTGTAAGAACTGAATATGATTCAGATATGGTGTTTATACTACCGTAGATATTGTATAAGCGAAGTCAGATTAAAGAACAGACTGGTTATACAATTCTTATGAATTTCAGAAGATATTATCTGAGATTAAACAATGGAATTGTATTATTCTTGATTCAAGAATAGAGAGATGATCATGCTTATGTGTGTTGGATAGATTATTCAGTATGTTATGACGTCAGATCGAAGAAATTATACAGTATGTTTGTATTATGAATTTCAACAGATCCTGAGTTGAATTCAATAGATATTGACATACTAGAATTAGAAGAAAGATGATATGATAGTGATTATTCCTTTAGATATAATATCTGTGATGTTGAGATTGACAAGGTTACAAGATTGTATTATTATACCGTTGAAACATCAGTTGATTCAGATTGATCAGATTCAGTTATGATTTCGATTATATAATGATATCATTGATATGAATCAGATTGTACCTTGTTCAGACATTGATCAGATTGTATATTGAATTGAGTACTGATCAGAACAGATTGTATATTGAGTTATTCATTGATATTATGTATTCGATATTGTCTTTTCAGATTGAGATGGACAGAGTTGAATACAGATCATCATCTTCGTCAGACCGGGACGACAAAGGTATAATTCATGTGATATATGGGAAATACAACTCAAATCAGATTCCATTTGAGTTTCCCAATAAAATCACATACTAGATTATTGTTATATTCTGATCTGAATATGCTTTGTTTATATGCTGATATGCTACTGCTCTGTTTATAGATTTATATACATTGCATTTGAGATAGGAGAGTCGTGACAGCCATTGTCACATATCTAGATGTTCGGTGTATCTCAGCTTAGGAGAAGCCCTGACTCCTATTGCCAGCCGTTAATACAGCTCAGACCGAAGTCTAGGAATAAGACGTACAGTCACCCCGATTGGGAGAGTAGGTGATAGCCATTGACGTCTTATTCACACCGGGATCCCTAGAGTTATAGTTGAGTCGAGTCTAGACATGATTTGACTAGAACTGCATGTGTTTATAGATGTGGTTTCATAGACTATGAAACCCATTATTATTGCTTTCAGTCATGATAGCATGTGTTTATGATTTAGATTGTATATGCATGCTTATCTGATTTGAGTTGCATGTTCAGTTAGATTAGATTTCATAGATGATGAACTCTATTACTATTGTTATTGCTTTTATGCATGACAGCATGTTTCATGAATTATTATGTGTATATGCATGTTTACCATGTTTTATACTGGGATTTATTCTCACCGGAGTTATCCGGCTGTTAAATCCCAACGATGATTAAGAAGATGATTAGCGTCCGGGTCCCCACATACACGGAGGTAGGCACGGGATCCGTGTTCCTCCTTTCTTCCGGACACTTCCTTTGCAGTAGGTAGACGGACCTGTACACGGGCCCGGGGTCTGGGTCCGTGTACTCACGTTTTTGGGGAAGATTTGTAAGCATTTGCGGGGTTTGATGTCATGGTTTAGTGCAAGGGTTATCAAGGTCGTGTCATGGGAAATGTTAGAGTGTCCTAAGTATGATTTCTACGTTTAAGTTATGCGAGTTAAGTATGCAAATTTCATGTTAGTGTGTGCAGCAACGGCCCCGATCGAAGTCCAATGAATCCCTCAACGCCAAGTAAGTATGTATGACGTGCAAAGAAAAATATGTTTAAGTTTTTGAGGTATGCTAATTGACTTGTGACCAAATTATGAATGGGTTTGGAAGTCGGTGAACGTGGCCGAGGACCTCTCCGCCCCGTTAAATTATGAACGGGTTAGATCGTGGTTGGAAAGCGTTAAATTATGAACGGGGACCAACCAGCCCGTTAAATTATGAACGGGGATCTCATGTATGCGACAGTGGATACGTCCCTGTCAGCCCAGTACTGTGGTGTGTCTGATCAGGCGTTATTATGTATAGGGTCACTTGCTTTGAAACATCCTCTATGCAAAATGAAGTCAAATATGTTTTAGTATGCTCAAGTATGCAGTTATGATCATGAAAGTTTCACGTTATGGCACGTCTATATATGTATGCAAGTTCAAGTTATTACGTAAGATCAAGTTTCAAATTATGTACGTTCTATTTTTAAGATGCAAGCGATTTTATTATGTAGTACTCGTTATCCCAGTTTATACGTGTTGAGTCTTTAGACTCACTAGACTTGGTCGATGCAGGTGACTATGTTGAGGAGACAAGAGGTGATGACCAAGGGGCAGGCTTGGGCTGAGTGGCAGGCTAGACCCGAGGACCGCAATATTTATGTTTTTATGCAAGTTTTAAATACTCTGATTTTTAAATATTTAGATGCGAAATATTTGGAGACAGTTTCTTTTAGCAAAATTTTATTGGTGACGGATGATTGTGAGATTTATTTTATGAATGTTGAGTGACGACCGTATGGATGTTTTTATTTAAGAAAATTTTTAATTTTTCCGCAAATTTTAAGTATGAGAAGTACGGTTCGTTAAAGTTGGTATCAGAGCGGTGTTCTTGTAAAGGGTCACGCCTACTGCCAGTCGCAAGAAGCTCACGAAGTCACACCTCAAGTCTGTAAGTTTAAAGTTTTGCATTATGTTATGTAGTAAGCATCAAGTTATGATTTCAGTATGTGCATGTTTTAAGTTTGATTTACGTGCATCATAAAATATTGATATATGTTCATGCATATTGGGTTTACGTGTTGGGTGAATTATTGGAACAGTATGCCTCCTAGACGTTTGGTTAACCGGGAAACAAGGGATGAGAACAGGGAGCACCGAGTTGAAGACAGGGAACATCGAGATGAGGAGAGGGCCAATCCTCCACCACCAGATATGCAGGCTCAGATGCTTGCTGGTATGACACAGTTCTTCGCACAGTTTGCGGGGAACCAGGCAGCAGCAGGCGCAGAGGCGAGGCCCCAACCAGAGGCAGTATATGAAACGTTTAGGAGGATGAGTCCTAAGGAGTTTTCGGGTACCACTGACCCGATGGTAGCAGAGGGATGGATCAAGTCCATAGAGGTAATCTTTGACTTTATGGAACTGACCGACGCAGATAGGGTCAAATGTGCCACGTTCCTTCTGACAGGGGACGCCAGATTATGGTGGGAGAGTGCATCAGTGGCAGTCAATTTGCAGGTGCTTCCTTGGAATGGTTTTAAGGAGGTCTTCTACTCCAAGTACTTCACTGAGGAAGTACGAACCAGACTCACCAACGAGTTTATGACGCTGCGACAGGACCGCACCCGCGGTATAGAACAGACCGCACCTGCGGTCTAGGCTTTCGGGAAATGTAAAGATATGCTTTACCAAGAGCGCACCCGCGGTCCGGGAAATACCGCACCCGCGGTGCGACGTGGTTTGCGGAAATGCTACCACTTCGTCGAATTCATGCATGGATATATATAAACTGAAATTCCTTCGAAATTATTCAGTCAGAAATCAAGAGAAGGGCCAGAGTAAAGTTGTGAAAAATCCTTACGCTTTTTGTGAGAAATCCGTCCGTCTGATTTTGAATCCGACTTCGGTATTGAGTTCCTGGCAACGTAGGCTACAACTGGACGTAAGTTTTGCTACGTTTTGACATGCTTTGAAATTATGCTATTGTCAGAATTGAATGGAACTCATATATGTTGTTCTTGACATGTTAGACATCGTAGAATCGAAGTCAGACTAAGAAACGGACTGATTATGGAATTGTTATGAATTTTTAGGGTATATTGATTTATACCAAACAGATTTGAATTGTGATTGGATTACGGATTGTATTGGATATGGATTATGGATTGTAACTGTTATCTGGTGATATGGTATTGACGGGGATACTGAGTTTGTACCGTTATGCCGTTGATTTTGAATTAAATCAAGATTGATCAGATTGATATTGATTTGAAAGGTATATTGACATGAGATTATTGATATTGTCATTGCCAGACAGACTGTGAATTCAGGACTTCGACTGAGCCAGAAACCGACGAATGAAAGGTATAAGTCAATGTGGTATTGGGAGATCGACTTGAGTCGGATTAGACTTGAGTTTCCCTAAATCACATACTTTACTTTATTGCATTGATATTGCATTGATTTGATTGATATACTTGTTCTCTTGATTATAGATAGCAGGTATTAGACGAGTAGTCTTATGACAAAAGTGCCTGATAGTGGTGGGATCACCACGGGCACATTGCACGATGTCATGAGATATTGTGTTGGCGGAAGTGCCATAGTCTGCTACTGGATAATTGGCTATCGATGTGGATAGAATTATAGCTCATTCTATTACTGATGATCAGTATTGTATCGATGTGGATAGAATTATAACTTCTTTTATTACTGTTGATCGATGTTATATCGTTGTGGATAGAATCGGAGTTTCTTCTATTACTGGTGATCGATACTATACTGATGTGGATAGAACCAGAGCTTCTCTATTACTGGTGATCGATACTATATCGACGTGGATAGAACTGGAGTCTTTTCTATTACTGTTGGTCGATATGGAATGCCAATGTCTGGAAACCGGGATCCCTAGACTAGGATTGAGTCTAGTCTGAAACGTGGAGTCACGTATATGTCGACAGTCTATGATTGATTATGTTTCAGAGTTTGATACATATATCTGTTACCTGATTACATGCTTTATATTTGTTTATATGATTGCATGTTTCGTTGATTTATACTGGGATTATATTCTCACCGGAATTATCCGGCTGTTGTCTTGTCTGTATGTGTACATGACAACAGGTGGGACAGGTTCAAGGTTGAGGAGATGAAGAAAGATCGTGATTAGAGTGGAGATTCCGGACTTTGATTATGATGTATAATAGGGTTGGAACACTTGACATTAGTTGTTAAACCTTAGTTAGTTTGAATGCATGCAGTACAGGACTTGTATTGTATTTTATATACTGAGATGTATATATGTTTGATTTCACTACGTTCCGCATTTTAAAAAACAAAAAATTATACCCTGTTTTAATTGATTAATTAGTCTCAATTATGATTAAGAACTTGATTAGCGTCCGGGTCCCCATAAGTGCATTTTATGCACTTAAATTATTAGTATACTTCATATAGATTGTTAGTCTTTTTGGGCGGAATTACGCGCTTTTGTTGTTTTTTGGTGTGATTGCAGGAATCTAGGTGCGGCTACAACATGTGCGTGAAAACGAGCTAAAATGGCGCCTAGGAGCAGAAGTGTGAGCAATCAAGAACTCTGAAATACAGTGAGGCTCGTGCATATGCGCGAGTAAGATCGCGCATATGCGCGAGCAATGCCCCAAGAAGTGAAATACAGAGAGCAGCGCGCATATGCGCCGCTCATGGCGCGCAGATGACGAAGGCAACGCACAGGATACCCGCGCATATGCGCGAGTCTGCGCGCGGCGCAACCTTTCGGAATTAAATAGGTTTCGCGTGGATTTTTTAAGGGGTTTCGCAATATTTATACGCAGCCGTCATATCACTCGAGAGGAGGAGAAAAAAAGGTCAGAGCACGGAGCACGAGACGCGAAGAACGAAGATAGAAGACGTTGAATCCGGACAGGGAGACGCACTTCCATCTCTCGCCAACACGTTTCTTAATTCGGTTTCTTACTTTTACGTTTTTAATGATTACAAACAGGTTTTGTATTAATTTAAATTCGAGTATGAACTAATTTTATTTTCTAGAGATTGATGTAGTCTTGGTTTACCCTATGTTATTGACGTTTTGACTTTTCATCTAATTAATTCATCGTGTTTATTTGTGATTTCTTGTCATTAATGCTGTTGAATTACTGGCCATAATTCGATTGATCAAATAATTAAGATCTAACACTCGAGAGAGGGGATTGAAATTAGGACAGGAGAAATCACATCGTTAGATATTTATAACGTGCAAAAGACGTATAACTCTGACGAATCCATAAGAGGACCTTGGTTGTATTTATTACGTGTTGCTTGATTTTGAATAGACATATTAAAATCGGTAATAGGTAATACAATTCTATTTAACACTTGAAAAAGGGAATAGAAAAATTGTGAGTTCCTTGTTAGTAAATACGATGCTATTTAATGACATGTTAGTTAATTTTAATTTAGCATAGGGGAAGCCAGAAGAAATCATATCTCTAGATTTATTTACTTATTGAATTTTCTACTGCGTGCTAGAATTACAGGAATTGTTATTTTATTTGAATTGATTTTAAACCAACTATTTGATTTGTCTCAATAAAGTCGAGCTATGTCAATTGTGGTACTTGATATACAATTTTAATTATTTACTCTTCGTGGGATCGATATCTGTACTCAAACCAGTACTAAAACTTGACACCGTTGTTTTCACTAACGCAAGTATACGGTGTCAAGTTTTAGTACTGGTTTGAGTACAGATATCGATCCCACGAAGAGTAAATAATTAAAATTGTATATCAAGTACCATAATTGACATAGCTCGACTTTATTTAGACAAATCAAATAGTTGGTTTAAAATCAATTCAAATAAAATAACAATTCTTGTAATTCTAGCACGCAGTAGAAATTTAATGAGTAAATAAATCTAGAGATATAATTTCGTCTGGCTTCCCCTATGCTAAATTAAAATTAACTAACATGTCATTAAATAGCATCGTATTTACTAACCAAGAACTCACAATTTTTCTATTCCCTTTTTCAAGTGTTAAATAGAATTATATTACCTATTACCGATTTTAATATGTCTATTCAAAATCAAGCAACACGTAATAAATGCAACCAAGGTCCTCTTATGGATTCGTCAGAGTTATACGTCTTTTGCACGTTATAAATATCTAACGATGTGATTTCTCCTGTCCTAATTTCAATCCCCTCTCTCGAGTGTTAGATCTTAATTATTTGATCAATCGAATTATGGCCAGTAATTCAACAGCATTAATGACAAGAAATCACAAATAAACACGATGAATTAATTAGATGAAAAGTCAAAACGTCAATAACATAGGGTAAACCAAGACTACATCAATCTCTAGAAAAAAAATTAGTTCATACTCGAATTTAAATCAATACAAAACCTGTTTGTAATCATTAAAAACGTAAAAGTAAGAAACCGAATCTAGTGGTGAGGACATTGGACAATCCCCCCAAACTTAAATTTTTGATAGTTCCGAGCAAAAAATAAAAATGAATAAAACATTAACTAGACTAGACTAAACTAAACTAAACACATCCTAAATAAAGTAACTAAACGAACAAGAATTGTGGAATAAAAGGATAACCACTAGCCTCAGAGATTACAGTCCACATCATATCGAATCAAACGCATGCCACATTACTCACAGTTCACGTGCGTGTGTGTTCTGCTATTCTCGTTTACCCACTCCAAAAGTCAAGACAAGTTCATAACTTTTTATCTCATAAAATTTTGGATTTCTCGACACACATGTAATTAGCAAAATCATTGAGACACACATTTACCTTCACAACTCAACATGACTTATAAGGTTACGTTTGGCTAAACAAAATGACAATCGAAGGCAATAATTAACCCAACAAAGTTCAATATCATGAGATGGGCACATGTACACAATCGAATTCTATGTCTATCGACGGCATTTTTCAAGTTCTCATAGGCTTAACTTTGATAACTCTTCTCCACTAGTATATTGGGTATGTGTGACTCGGTTAATAGGTCTTTTAAGCTTATAACGTTAGGCTATGGCTAATGGCTACAAAAGAAGGTAGGGAATCAAGAGTGAGAGAAAACAAACCAATTTATTTTTCAATACGCGCCTCCTTCTTCCTTTAGTTTCACTTCCACTTGCCTTGCCACAACATATTCACCATTTTGTCCTCTTTTTCACATCACATGTCATACTCTTTATTCAACTTTTTCCTTCTCCCTTTTTTTTTCAACCTCTCTCTCTTTATTTGTTTTTTTTCTTTTCATAGAGAGGCATTTCTTTGTTTTCATCTTTTTTTTCTCTTTTTTCGATAATCTTCTTATATGCACACAAGGGCGAAGAACTTTTGTGGTGATACACATGTTCGTTTTCTCTCAGTTTTCGGTAGGTACTAGTGTATATGCTCAAAAGTTGATAGTTGACGTAGGAGTTTAGAATTGACACGAATGGGGGCTTTTGTGTGCCTTGACACACTTCATCCGATTTTCATTAAGCTCAAACATGGGACACTAGGGCATAATATGATGTTATGGGTAGGCTTGAAAGGCTCAAACGTTCCAAAAATCGCCTAAATCATCCCTAAGTCACACAATACCCGTATCTCGCCTCGAAGAGTGCCAAACCAAGTTCTAGACTACTTTCAATTTATCAATAAATAAACACAGACAGATCATGTTTTCGGGTATTCAAACAGAACAAATCACACATTTCATTCTCATTCAGGCTCAAAGAGCTAACAAATGACAATTTTTTTCAAGGAAAACAGGCCCAACATATTTCAAAGACTGCCAGAATCATTTTTGTGTTAGTAAACATGCAACTCAATAACAAGTAATCAACATGCAGGTTTTGGAGTCCATTCATACATTCCCAATCACAAATCACATGAACACTCTCTTAGCATCGGATGTATCAACAATCATAGCAATCGTGAATTAATGTGTAAACGGTTAAGTAAAGATAGCATACATTTAGATTCGTAATCAAGGAACAACATGTGTTTCGGGTCAACTCTCCTCCTTGTTTGGTTATCACCTTAATTCCACAATTCTAAAAAATTTAATGACTAAGAAAAACATAAAAACTAAATTAAATATTTTTTTTATTGTTTTTTTAAAATAAATAAATGAACCTCAAAATTAAACACTGAAGCATCAAATAAACTCAAATCAAATAATCAAATCACCCCCCCCCCCCCCCAAACTTAAAATATGCATTGTCCTCAATGTATAAACAAAACAGAAATGGGACAAGCATACCTCACACGACGAGCGTCAGTGCTCGCCATCATCATCATCGACATCCTCATCCATGTCCTGGGGTGGGGCCTGTGGAAGAGGTCCTGGATACTGTGGTGGTGGACCTGGATACTGTGGTGGCCAAGCAGGTGGCTGGGGAAACATAGGATCCTCTGGACCTATAGGTGGGAACCGCTGAGCAAGCACGGAGGTGAAGTCCATCATGAATCCCATTAAATGGTCGGTGCGGTACTGAAGTGAATCTAGCACCTGGCGCTGCTCAAATACTAACTGCCTCTGATCCTACATCTCATTCTCTAGTCGCCTCAATCTGTCTCCCCTGCGCTGTCGGGCTCTCTCAGGTGGTGGCGGTGGTGGAAGTTGTGCATGTGGCAGGTTCTTGTAATCTGAATTATCGGGAGGCATATAGGGAGCAACGATGGGAGCCTTCGGCTTAAGCACTTGCTCATCAGGCGACCAGAAGATGCCGGCCTGTCTGCATAGTTCGGTAACAATGTGAGGGCATGGACCGTGGCTAATCCTGTGCCGGCTCTCATGATCGATCCATATATTATTCTTCCCAAGTTAACAGATTTGCCCATCAAAATAACAAAGACAAGCGCAACTTTGTCTTTGGTTACATCGTGGTAATGCAAGGATGGGAGAATCCGAGCCAACACGGACGATTTCCACGCACTTGCATTAGGATTCATCTCGGTATTTCTAGGAAACTGTCCTCGATTCTGATCTTTTAAAGCAGTGGCTAGTTGCCCAATCTTTGTTTCCAAGGATTTCATCGTGGCACCCATATTGCCCATGTGTGTCTCCATGTTATCAAGACGAGACTCAGTTCTCGCCATCCTTTTCCTAGACTCAGTCACAAACGTCCCAACTAGATCTTCAAAAGATGGCTTTCCTTCCCCTTTCTGTGTATTGAACCCCGGTGGAGGGTTCAACACGTTCTTGTTGTTTGCATAGGAGAAATTCTCGTGATTCCTCAAACCTAGATGATAAGTATTAGGGGGAGGATTACCTCGATAACCTCCAAAGCCGCGATTGTTGATGTACTGAGCTTCCTCCACAACTGGCTCTTCCTCAGCAGTCACCAATGCTACAACAGACGTAGATTGGCCTGGCTTGTTCATCGCTGGAATCTGTGCGGTTAATGCCGAAACTTGTGCAGTAAGTGATGTGATCGGGTCTACGGCATACACTCCAGCAGGTTTCCTTGATCCAGATCTCTCACTCGGCCACTGATAACTGTTAATGGTCATCTGTTCAAGCAATTCATAAGCCTCATCAGGTGTTTTAGAAAAAATAGTACCTCCGGCGGCTGCATCCACATTCCCTCTAGTCGGCCCATCCAAACCATTGTAAAATAACTCGATTTGTACCCAATCTGCATATCCATGATTCGGACACTTCCTGAGTAATTCTTTGTATCACTCCCACGCCTCATATAATACTTCAAATTCTCTCTGCCTGAAGTTGGTGATATCTATTTCCAGCTGAGCAGATTTAGCAGGAGGAAAGTACTTTGACAGAAACTTCGTAACCAGATCTACCCAAGTAGTAACACTTCCCAGCGGTAGAGATTGGAACCAACTCCTTGCGTGATCCCTAAGAGAAAACGGAAACAGGCGCAATCGAATAATTTCGTCAGAAACACCGTTAATTTTTACCGTATCCGTGATCTCCAGAAAATTTCTGAGGTGAAGATGGGGATCTGCGGTGGCTGCTCCTCCAAATTGGTTCTGTTGAACCATGTTGATGAGTGCGGGCTTTAGCTCGAAATTATTAGCAGCAATAGTTCCACGAGTTATTCCAGAGTAGTGAGCGTTGATGACTGGCGGAAATGTTCCCGGATTGGCACCTCTCTAGGGAGCTCATTCTGATTATCTCTGTTTTCAGCCATTGCTTTAATTTCGTCTCTCCTTGCTTTCCTTAATCTCCTGGCAGTTCTTTCGATTTCCGGATCAAAAATCAGCAAGTCGGGATTTTGATACTTTCGCATGCACTGACAGAGAAGATTATCAATTAACAGAATAAATAAGTAAAATAAAATAAAGTCTAAATTAAAGTAAATACTACTTAGTAATGATATCAATATGCAGTAGTTGCGGAAAATAACAGACTGAAAGATGGAATACGAAACTGAAATAAATTACGCAAGGGTTGTTTCTGGATGTTCGGAGAATTTAATTACTCCTACGTCACCCCTTCTATCTCAAGGATAGGATATCCACTAAAAAACTTTGATCAAATACAACAATTGTACTGACCCACTTCAATTTGTACTTAACACTGCCAAAAACTGAAACTCTTAGTTTAACAGAATGTTCTCAGTGCGTAACTGATCTTAGCACTATCGAATTTCAACGATTATTACAACTTGCTAGCGAGCTCAAATTGTAGCCTTAACTGCTACGAAGATACCAAGTAAAAGTGAGCTAAGATTTTGACAGAGTGACAGTAAGCTTGTTAATCGGGTTGACTCTCCTTTTCAGCTGTTCTTCTGTCATATTTATAAGCTTCTTTTCTCCAACGGTAACTTGAGATGAATTTGAATCTTTGTATCCGTTGATTTCTTCTTAATTATTCCTTGGACATTGTTTGCTTTATTTATTTTGATGCTGGCGTCTTAATTGCTTTCGCCGAAATGCGTTTTTCTAAGCTGTCTTGATTAAGGTGCGGCTTTAATATCTCTTTGTCGGTTGAATGTTCGTTCCCGAGACATGTTCAGTTGAAGATTGCTTAGCATACGGCTGAATATATCAACTGATCAGTTTCCAACTGATCAGTCAGTTGATTTCAGTTATTAAGTTCAGTTGTTGAATGTACTTGCACATATCAGTTGGTTGATCAGTTTGTTCGAATTTGTCAAACTCCAGAATTTAGTTTCCAACATAGGAACACAATACCGAAGTCGGATTGTAATTCGGACAAACAGATCTTACAATAACCTTCAAATTCTCTTAAATGAATAAGCTTTCCCCGGAGCTTCTCTTTTCTCGTTTCTTTGCTCATTCAATATATATATATATATATATATATATATATATATATTTTTCGTTTTAAGATAGAACTGCGGAAGGTAATGGAATCTAAATACTATACATGTCTGTATAAATACATTTCAGTATTAAAGTACAACAAGCTAATTTCAGGTTCAACTACTAAAGTCCAGTAATAAAACCAAGTCTACTGTAAGTCCGGAATCACCACGCTACACTCGTCTTCTCTCATCATCATCTTGACCCTGATCCAGCCCCACCTGTTGTCATGCACACATACAAAACAAGACAACAGCCGGATAACTCCGGTGAGAAATAAATCCCAGTATAAAACATGGTAAACATGTATATACATAAAATAATTCATGAAACATGCTGTCACGAATAAAATCAAAACATTAGATTTCATAAGCTATGAAATCTAATCACAACATGCATGCACTTCAAATCAGCTAAACATGCATATAAACAATCTAAATCATACAAACATGCTATCATAACTGAAAGGAATAATGATGGGTCCCATGATCTAGGAGCCACATCCATATGAGCATGCAGTCCTAATCAAATCATGTCTAGACTCGACTCAACTATAACTCTAGGGATCCCGGGGTGAATAAGACGTCACTGGCTGTCACCTACCCTACCAATCGAGGTGCTGTACGTCTTATTCCTAGACTTCGGCCTGATCTGTATCCACATCTACAAAGGGGCGGTGATCTTCCCCAGAGCTGAGATATCGCCGAACGTCTAGAGTCTGCCTGATCTCCAGACTGCCCTATCTTAATGCATGACTAACAATTTATAATCATAACATAATCATATAAAACATAACAAGAGTATAGTATGTGATTTAGTGGGCAACTCAACGCGATCTCACTTGAGTTGTTCTTCCCGAATATCACATGAATTATACCTTTGTCTTCCTGATCTGATGAAGAAGACGTCTCGAAGTCGAATTTGTCCATATCTGATCTGTCCATATCTGATCTGAAATGACAATAACCAATACACTGTATCAATGTGTAATCCAATTCACAATCTGTCTGGTCAATATCTGAATAATCTACAATCTGATTCATATCAACAGTATCACAAGATAACAGAAACCAATACTGAATCTGATCAATCTGTACCCACTGATGTTTAGACGGTATAACAATACAGTCTTGTAACCCCGTCAGTCTTAACATCCCAATTATAATATCAGAATTCCTAATAAATCTCAGTAAAATCTATAACCTCAATATCTGTACACTTTAAAATGAATAACAGCATAATTCTGATAGCAATCTCAATCAAATCAACTCTAAAATTCATAACAATTCCATAAACAATCTGTTTCTAAATCTGACTTCGATTCTACAATATCTATGGTAGCAGAAATCCCATATCTGAATCGTATTCAATTCTAACAACATCATAAATTCAAATCTTGTCTAAACGTAATAAAACTTACGTCCAGTTGTAGCCTGTGTTGATAGGAACACGGTACTGAAGTCGGATTCAAAATCAGACGGCCGGATTTCTCACAAAAGGCGTAAGGATATTTCACTCTTATTCAGAAACCTTTTCCTCAATCCTTTATCCTCGTTTCTGAAGAAATCTCGAAGCATACATATATATATATATATATATATATATATATATATATATATATATATATATATACATATACGATGCATGCAATGAACCAAGTGGCTCCCTCTAGTTTTGCATGACTCGCGCTCGAGCGGTCAATCTTTACCGCTCGAGCGCGGAACCTTCTGTCCATGCTTCGGCGGTCTACACGCTGGCGCTCGAGCGGTAACTTTCTGCCGCTCGGGCGCCAGGCATTCTGTCCAAATTCTCCATTTATGATTCATTGGCGCTCGAGCGGTGCTTTTCTACCGCTCGGGCGCCATAGGTTCTGTCCGAAATCTTGACTTGTTATGCACCAACGCCCGGCTTCCTGATTCACGTTTTATTTAGCCCCTGTGATATTTGCTAATCACAATTCTGACAATTAATCAGCGTCTGATTACAGTAGTTAAATCTCGGGCATTACATTTCTCCCCCTCTTAGATCTGAGTTCGTCCTCGAACTCATAAGCAATCAATTCAAATATAAGAGAAGAAATGTATAATAGAGTTTAACATCCAAACTCCTCTCTTAATGAATCCATTCTGAAATCTCTTTCTTGTATCAATCTCTGATTTCAATTCTGGAATAAAACTTCATAAAGTATACTATTCTAATACTTCTTAAACTAACTCTGACAGAATCAATCTTGCCATGTTGGTTATACAACATCCGTATAAACCAATCACAGTTCCTAACAAAACAATACTAGCAGTTGTTATCAAACCTGTTAATCCCAATCAAGGACATATGAAATCTTCGGTTTCAAATACCAATCGTCATCATCCGACATTGGTTTCCTACATCTATCCATTCTGAATTATCTTGATAACTAGTGCTAACATTCAGCACTAGAGTTCTCCTAATATCTTTCAATATCTGAACAAGACACTCCGAATACCTGTCACTTTGTGAACAATCTGCCAGAGAGAGCTGATGATATAATCTACCACAAGTACACACTTAATCGTAATCATAGTCTGATATACTCTACTCGAAATCATCCTTCTAGTCAATCTGACTATTTCTTTGACAGGGATCTTTGTCACTTAGTTCTGTTTGTACATCATCTTTACAAACTACTAGATGTAGATTGAACAATCTATCAATCACGATCAGACCATATCCCAATCTGAAGAAAATGGCGGTAATTTCATTACATCAGTCCTAGAAATGTACTCCATTTCTATTCAGGATTATACTAAGTCGGTAATCATCTTCTGATTCCTAGCTTTCTGGCTTCTTTTGTTAGCGATCCAGACATATCAGTACCATTTTTTTACCAACCTTTCGGTACAAATTCGGTTATAACTGATCAAATCTGTCTATACCAACACTATTTGTTCGAGTATCATACATTCTGAAATATCTGAATGAAAACTGAATCCCCTGCGGTGCATTTCTGACACTACTTGTGACTTCAGATTCGAACTATCCGGTATAAACAATCAGTTAATAATATAAAATAATGAAGAAATACCTACCTGGAATTTGGCTCTGACTACCCATATCAAAAGCTATAAATAATTCTGAAACATTCTGACATCACACAATAGAAGTAGTCTGTCTGATACAAACACAAAGTCACATATCTGTTACTGTAAACGATACTCTGCTCTGATTTCAACTGTTTACAATAAACTGTATTACACTGATTCACAATAACGGTAATATCACATCGAATTCTGAATAGAAAGAACTTATACAGATCTAGTGAGTTTAAAAAAACTCATAACATAATAAATTCTGGCTGGCTGACCATCTTCATACTGCCCAGATCAACTGCTATATCTCATCTGCAAATAGAATATACTCCCAACCAATATAAAATGTCTCAAATACTGATTTAGAACAATAACAATACTCAGCAGATATACAGCAATACGAGAATAAGAAAATCAGAAGAAGACAATCTGCTCAAACCAGCTAATAAAATTCTGACATCTTTGACATTCTGCTAATTTTGATATTCCTGATACCGCATAATCTGAAAATAAACCTGTATCAATAACTGCATTCGGATCCCTACCTGACCCATTGCTGTATACAATAATCACAGTTCTCGGAATATTTAACCCAGTCTTCAAATATTCAATATAAACAATCAGATGCTGTGGATATATCCCGGAATCATAGATATAACAAGCATAATTCTTCAAAATACCCCTGAACACATAATCTGTCAATCTAGAAACAGAACTAAAATGTCTTCAAGAGAAATACACAATCAACTGGATTCCTTAGCCCATACTTTAATCTGTCAATTCTTTCAATTCTTTCTGATAGAGAACCCATCTGACATCTTATCTAAGAAAACACCAGTTAACTATGATATTAATATCAAATTTTAGGCTCGATTTCAGTGGATCTACTGAATACATAAGGATGCCATCTGTTCCTTTCTGTAATAATCGAGTCCTAAACCCTACAATTTCTGAGGACTTCTGGATCGAAAATCCTCATTTATCAACTAGATCTAGTCTTAATCTTACCATTTCTGGAACACATTCTACGATATTTCTGTACTTGTTTAGCATATACATGTCAATAATGCAATCCAAATCAGACAATTACAAGTACATCATAATCTAATCCAGTCCCATCCTCATCTAACTGTAGTATATAATATGTCACAGAAATTTCTGATATCAACATATTCCTCAACAGCCAAGGAATCAATACTACAGTATACACAGACCCAACAGATACAGCATATCTCCATACTACTCATTCACAGATACTCATAACGAATGCATTAGTATATATCAATACGTATGCAATATAATCATAAAGAATGGTACCTGTTGTAACTACTGGGTCTGTTTTTCACGCATTGCCACCCGATGGTCCTGCTCCCCAGAATCTTTGGGAACCCTTCTGAGGACACACTCTAGCAAAATGCCCTCGCTGTCTGCAGATATGGCAACTACCAGATACTCCCTGGCATTGCTCTGTGAGGTTTCTCCCACCGCAAGTCCTGCAATACACTCCCGTATCGCTGGGACTAGGACTGCTGGAGCTAGAGGAACCACTTCCCAATTTCTTGAATGACTTCTTTCGAGCTTTCAGCAATTCTTGCTTTCCACTCGTACTGCCTCGATCGAATCGAAGAGGGGATTGCTGGGTGTGGGGTGGCTTCACGCACAACCTCCCTAGCTGTCTAATCAGACTCGCCTCCGCCCTCTTTGCTTTACTCAAGACATCAGCAAAATGATAAGGTTGCTGCATGTTCATCAATGCAAATATCTCTGAATTCAATCCTCTGACGAACTGATTCACTACAGCGTCGTCATTTCCAGTCAAATGAGGAGCAAAATGCAGTAGCGTAGAGAATTTCGCAACATAATCTTCAACATTCAGTTGACCTTGTCTCAAATTCTCAAATTCTGCTCTTTTGTCCTCCCGGTATGAAACTGAGAAAAATCTTTGATAGAATTCAGCTTTAAAGACTTCCCACGTGATCACAGTACCACGTAGTGCTAATATTCCTTTGATTGTAATCCACCAACTTCTGGCAGCCTCTTGTAATTGGTGAAATACCAATTTAACTCTCTGGTCATCTGTACAATCCAGTAGATTAAACAATATCTCTATGTCATCAACCCAGTCCTGACACTTTTCAGACGTCTCTGTACCACTCAGAATCGGCGGCTGAAATAACTGAAATTCTGCCAACTTTACTTCTATCTGAGTTTCTGATGCATCTATCTGTTCAGACGAAGTACTACCTCTCTCTGGAATTCTCCGAGGCGGTATATCTGAATATCAAACCGATTAGTACACAAGCTATACCATCTGTCTCAGCCCTCCTCTGATCATATACCTCTGATTCAGACTCGGTTCTGATCCAGGCTTAGTAATTACATGCTGCAAACAACTCAGATAACAAGCAACATGTAATAGGGAAAGCAATAAATCATGCTAGCACACACAATGTAAGTCAACATTGAAATCATTTTCATGCTAGCAATCACATGCAAGGAAAGAAAATTCAATCTACCCCGCTCATTCTCTTCTATCTCAATCTAAGTCAATCTAAAAGATCTATCAGTTCTAACTATCTCAATCTAAAGATCTATCTCTAACGGAACCTCGCTCTGATACCACCTGTTGTGGGGACCCGGACGCTAATCATCTTTGGGATTTAAACTATCAATTAAGATAAAACAAGGTCTAAAAATTTTTCGTTTTAAGATAGAACTGCGGAAGGTAATGGAATCTAAATACTATACATGTCTGTATAAATACATTTCAGTATTAAAGTACAACAAGCTAATTTCAGGTTCAACTACTAAAGTCCAGTAATAAAACCAAGTCTACTGTAAGTCCGGAATCACCACGCTACACTCGTCTTCTCTCATCATCATCTTGACCCTGATCCAGCCCCACCTGTTGTCATGCACACATAAAAAACAAGACAACAGCCGGATAACTCCGGTGAGAAATAAATCCCAGTATAAAACGTGGTAAACATGTATATACATAAAATAATTCATGAAACATGCTGTCACGAATAAAATCAAAACATTAGATTTCATAAGCTATGAAATCTAATCACAACAAGCATGCACTTCAAATCAGCTAAACATGCATATAAACAATCTAAATCATACAAACATGCTATCATAACTGAAAGGAATAATGATGGGTCCCATGATCTAGGAGCCACATCCATATGAGCATGCAGTCCTAATCAAATCATGTCTAGACTCGACTCAACTATAACTCTAGGGATCCCGGGGTGAATAAGACGTCACTGGCTGTCACCTACCCTACCAATCGAGGTGCTGTACGTCTTATTCCTAGACTTCGGCCTGATCTGTATCCACATCTACAAAGGGGCGGTGATCTTCCCCAGAGCTGAGATATCGCCGAACGTCTAGAGTCTGCCTGATCTCCAGACTGCCCTATCTTAATGCATGACTAACAATTTATAATCATAACATAATCATATAAAACATAACAAGAGTATAGTATGTGATTTAGTGGGCAACTCAACGCGATCTCACTTGAGTTGTTCTTCCCGAATATCACATGAATTATACCTTTGTCTTCCTGACTTGATGAAGAAGACGTCTCGAAGTCGAATTTGTCCATATCTGATCTGTCCATATCTGATCTGAAATGACAATAACCAATACACTGTATCAATGTGTAATCCAATTCACAATCTGTCTGGTCAATATCTGAATAATCTACAATCTGATTCATATCAACAGTATCACAAGATAACAGAAACCAATACTGAATCTGATCAATCTGTACCCACTGATGTTTAGACGGTATAACAATACAGTCTTGTAACCCCGTCAGTCTTAACATCCCAATTATAATATCAGAATTCCTAATAAATCTCAGTAAAATCTATAACCTCAATATATGTACACTTTAAAATGAATAACAGCATAATTCTGATAGCAATCTCAATCAAATCAACTCTAAAATTCATAACAATTCCATAAACAATCTGTTTCTAAATCTGACTTCGATTCTACAATATCTACGGTAGCAGAAATCCCATATCTGAATCGTATTCAATTCTAACAACATCATAAATTCAAATCTTGTCTAAACGTAATAAAACTTACGTCCAGTTGTAGCCTGTGTTGATAGGAACACGGTACTGAAGTCGGATTCAAAATCAGACGGCCGGATTTCTCACAAAAGGCGTAAGGATATTTCACTCTTATTCAGAAACCTTTTCCTCAATCCTTTATCCTCGTTTCTGAAGAAATCTCGAAGCATACATATATATATATATATATATATATACATATACGATGCATGCAATGAGCCAAGTGGCTCCCTCTAGTTTTGCATGACTCGCGCTCGAGCGGTCAATCTTTACTGCTCGAGCGCGGAACCTTCTGTCCATGCTTCGGCGGTCTACACGCTGGCGCTCGAGAGGTAACTTTCTGCCGCTCGGGCGCCAGGCATTCTGTCCAAATTCTCCATTTATGATTCATTGGCGCTTGAGCGGTGCTTTTCTACCGCTCGGGCGCCATAGGTTCTGTCCGAAATCTTGACTTTTTATGCACCAACGCCCGGCTTCCTGATTCACGTTTTATTTAGCCCCTGTGATATTTGCTAATCACAATTCTGACAATTAATCAGCGTCTGATTACAGTAGTTAAATCTCGGGCATTACATATATATATATATATATATATATATATATATATATATCTCTCGAGAATTCGAAGACCATGTGGCTTATTTTCGTTTTGCATGCCGCGCGAATATGCACGCCCAAGGTCCGCGCATATGCGCCGGAAGTTTTGTCCCGCACTTCTTTTCTCGGCAGCTCGCGCATATGCGCGCACCATCACCGCGCATATGCACGAGACCTACTATCTCGATGCCCAACCCCTCGCGCATATGCGTGCCTCCACGCCGCGCATGTGCGCCCAACTCTCTGGACTCGATACTCACCTTATGCACAGCTCGCGCATATGCGCGAGGTCTTCTGCCACCCACGCGCATGTGAGCGGCTCCTTGTCGCGCATATGCGCGAGGTGTTTTGTCCTCGCACATATTCCGTGTTTTCATACGTCTTTTATGTCTATTTCTATTCCGATCCATTCCGCCTATAATCACATCAATTATCACCAAATCATTTCAGATTACGGTAATCAAATTCTCGAGCCTTATAGATACTATTTCTATCATCCCCAAGAAACAAAGGTGTTTGTTTCTAGGAATGCAACCTTTTTGGAAAAGAAATTTCTATTGGATAGAAAAGGGAGATGATAGAACTCGAAGAGGTTCGAGAGACACCCACAATTATAGAACCCACACTCAAAGAGCCAAGAGAGGAGATACAAGCTCTTAGAAGATCCGAGAGAGTCTCGAGACCACCTATGAGGTATGGTCTGCTTTTTGAAGAGGGCCATGATGAGCCTAACCATGGATGTGATCCAAGGACTTTAAAGGAAGCGTTATCTGATGTTGATTCATCCAAGTGGCTGGAAGCGATGGAATCTGAGATGAATTCCATGCATTCGAACCAAGTGTGGAATCTCGTGGATCCACCGGAGGGAATTATTCCCATAGGGTGTAAATAGATTTACAAGAGGAAACTTGGGGCGGATGGGAAGGTATTGACCTTCAAGGCGCGATTGGTGGCAAAAAGATATACTCAAAGACAAGGAGTTGACTTTGAGGAAACCTTTTCTCCAGTTGCAATGTTCAAGTCTATAAGGATATTGCTAGCCATAGCTGCATGGTATGACTATGAGATATGGCAGATGGATGTCAAGACAGCCTTTCTTAATGGGGATATTAAGGAAGAGATTTACATGTCTCAACCTGAAGGGTTTGCATCTGTCGGAAGTGAGCATATAGTATGCAAACTTCAGAGATCTATTCATGGTCTAAATCAGACATCTAGGAGTTGGAAGATATCAATCGAACCCTGGTCTTCCACACTGGAAAGCTGTGAAAGACTTCCTCAAGTATTTGAGAAGGACCAATAAATTGTTTTTGGTCTATGGGAGTGGAGAACTGAAATTGGAAGGCTATACCGACTCTAGCTTCCAAAGCGATATCGATGACTCGAAGTCAACCTCTGGGTTCATATTCAAGCTCAATGGTGTTGTTGTCTCTTGGAAGAGTTCCAAGCAAGACAGTACAGCGGATTCCACCACTGAAGCAGAATATATTTATGCATCAGCTGCCGCAAAGAGGCTGTTTGGATAAGGAATTTCGTCCTGGGCGTCATTCCTAATGGAGTTGCTCATGTCCCGGTGTTTTGTGACAACACGGGAGCCATTGCTCAAGCAAAGGAGCCAAGTTCTCATCAGAAGTCCAAACATATATTGAGAAAGTACCACATCCTCCGAGAGATTGTGGAAAGAGGAGATGTCTCGATTGCCAAAGTCGGCCCCGCAGATAATGTTGCTGATCCGCTAACTAAGCCTTTACCTGGACCATCATTCGAGAAGCATCTCAAATCGATGGGTTTGAAGCATATGGGTAGTTGGCTCTATTGCAAGTAGGAGATTGTTAGAGTAGGTGCCCGTCGAGCCAAGTGTTGGCTGAGGGTTCATGTTTAAACTCTATGTTTCAACAATCTTTATTTTAATAACATTTTAAATTATTATTGGAACTTCTTTATCTGTATACCCATGCTAGTTGCATAGATAAAGTCCTTGAATATACAAATAGTAGAAAGAATATGAGATGCTCATATGATAAGTATCATGAAACTCATATTTGGAATACTGTATATTCTAAACAGTTCCTAGTCGATTCAGCCGCCTCTAAGAAGGATATAGGCCGCTCGAGTTCGAGACTAGTATCTGCGATGTGAGTACCATGTTTCATTGGTAGGGGACATTGTGATGTCCGATCATGCAGATAGGTGCTCCTGGGAGAGTGCACTGAACAACCCTCTATAAAGGACTTTCCAAGTGGTTCTCACTTATCGAGTGGAAACTGATAGGGATCGATTTTAGGTGCCCGAATGCGCAACGGAAGTTTCAAAATTTGTTTTTCAAGATGAAAAATTCGAACACCTCATACTAGATGTGTAGCAAATACAAAACACCAAATTTGACATTCATAGGGTGTTGAGAAATCGTTACCTATCAATCTCTCAAGATTAATGTTGGCTCCAACATAGTTGATAAACAACTAAGCTCTTCAAGGATGACAATCTTCAAGCTTCCCTTTGAGCCCACCTTGCTCAAATATTAAGCCCACCACCAACTAGCTAGAACCACTCTACTTTTGCACAAGAAAAATTAGAGCATTTTTCTTTGAGAAGTGTATTGTTTCCTCAACCATTGAAGAACAAAAATTGGAGAGAAAAATGAAGAGAATTTCGTCCAACATGGTGTAGGAGAGAAGGAGAAAACATTTTTCTTGGTTGGGCAAAAAACAAAAGAAAAAAGTTGCATGCCATGCCTTGAATATTGAAAAAGTTACTCAAGCCTACTAGTTTAATAATTATCTCTAATTGGGCTCTACAAGACCCAATATTGTTTAATTAATTCAACTCTTGAATTAATTTAATTATTTGGACTCGACTAGGTCCACTAGTGTTTAATTAATTCAACACATGAATTAATTTAATTTAGTCTATAATAATGTATATGAAAATCACAATTTTCAAATACATTACTCGTTTGACCAACTTTTAATTTAGGAAAACATTCATAAATTAAAAGTTACATTTCTCTCATAGAAGTCATACTTCTATTTTTCTTTACGCTTATAAACTGCTTTATAAGCCGTTCAACACATTGAACTATTTTTAACTTCTCAACGGGATCTAGAAAGCTAGCACTTGTGTGGCCCTCAATGGTTCATTGATACAACTAGCCGTGGGTTCACATCTCCATGTGATTCGGACTAAACATGTCCTTATAAGAGCATACCCCAATTGCTCCATTCTTACTTATCAACTCCTTGATAACAAGAACGTCAGAACTCAAGTATGATAGTACCCAACCAATCATGTTAAACGCCTAGCAGCATCGCTTACATGATTCCCTAGGTATCAAATGATAGTGCCTGCAAAAACCATTCAATTATGGTTAGCGTACAGTACGGTCCCTTCAACTCATATATCCCGACCGATTCGACAACCATTGGTATATCGAATCATACCGTAGTTGCATCGATGGTGTAATCTAAGAAACCCCTTTCTTAATTACCACCATACTCTGACCAGAGATTTCAACCTACATACACATGAGAACACATAGGATATCCATACCCGAAGGTAAGCGGTGAATCCCCGAGTACAATGCATTGACTCCTATATGTTTCGACAGAACACCCAACCTTGCCACCTGATGACCCCTTGAGAGTCTATAAACAAGTCAAAGTGTAATTCTAGCACATAGAGTCTCAATGTTGTCCCGGGTCATAAGGACTAATGGTGTACAACCATAAACTAGGACTTTTCCACTCGATAAGTGAGAACCACTTGGAAAGTCCTTTATGGAGGGTTGTTCAGTGCACTCTACAAGGAGCACCTATCTGCATGCTCGGACATCACAATGTCCCCTACCAATGAAACATGGTACTCACATCGCAGATACAAGTCTCGAACTCGAGCGGCCTATATCCTTCTTAGCGGCGGCTGAATCGACTAGGAACTGTTTAGAATATACAGTATTCCAAATATGAGTTTCATGATACTCATCATATGAGCATCTCATATTCTTTCTACTATTTGTATATTCAATGGCTTTATCTATGCAACTAGCATGGGTATACAGATAAAAAAGTGCCAAAACAATAATTTCAAATATTATTAAAATAAAGATTGCTTATACATAGAGTTTCATTGTAAACACTCGGCCTACACTTGGCTCGACGGGCACCTACTCTAACAGAAACGTCCTAGTTTATGGTTGTACACCATTAGTCCTTATGACTCGGGACAACATTGAGACTCTATGTGCTTGCATTACACTTTGACTTGTTTACCGACTCTCAAGGGATCATCAGGTGGCAAGGTTGAGTGTTTTTTCGAAACATATAGGAGTCGTTGCATTGTAGTCGGGGATTCACCGCTTACCTTCGGGTATAGATATCCTATGTGTATTTAGTATGAAATCTCTGATCAGAGTATGGTGGTAATTATGAAAGGGGTTTCATAGATTACACCATCGATGCAACTACAACATGACACATAGTATCGATTCATTGACAACTCTCGATATACCAATGGTTGTCGAATTGGTCGGGATATATGAGTTGAAGAGACCGTACTGTACGCTAACCATAATAGAATGGTTCTTGCAGACACTATCATTTGATACCTAGGGAATCATGTAAGCGATGCTGCTAGGCGTTTAAGATGATTGGTTGGGTACTATCAGACTTGAGTTTTGACGTTCTTATTATCAAGGAGTTGATAATTAAGAATGGAGCAATTGGGGTATGCTCGTATAAGGACATGTTTAGTCCGAATGACATGGAAATGTGAACCCACGGCTAGTTGCATCAATGAACCATTGAGAGTCACACAAGTGCTAGCTTTCTAGATCCCGTTGAGAAGTAAAATAGTTCAATGTGTTGAACGGCTTATAAAGGAGTTTATAAGCGTAAACAAAATATAAGTATGACTTCTATAAGGAGAATGTAATTTTTAATTTGAGGAAGTGTTCTTAAATTAAAATTTTGCCAAACAAATAATGTATTTGAAAATTGTGATTTTCATAAACATCATTATGGACTAAATTAAATTAATTCAAGTATTGAATTAATTAAACAATAGTGGACCTAGTAGAGTCCAAATAATTAAATTAATTCAAGTGTTGGATTAATTAAATAACATTGGGCCTTGTAGAGCCCAATTAGAAATAATTATTAAACTAGTGGGCTTGAGTAAAATCAAGTAAACTTTAAATGGACTCAAATATGTTTGGGACATTTAAATAAAAGTCCATGGGCCTTATAATTGTTACAAGCCCAAGTCAAAAGCATGCTTGGGAGGTGAAGAGTTGGGGAATACTTTTCATTAAAAAATTGCATGGCATGCAAATACTACTTTTTACTTTTTCACACACCAAGTCAACTCATCCTTCTCTCCCATTACACTAATTGGCCGAAATATTGGAGGATTTTTTCTTCAATATTCTCTCAAATTTTGTTCTTCAAGTTGTTGAGGAATTCATATACTTCTCAAAGAAAATGCCTTATATTTTCTAGTGCAAGTGTAAGGTGGTTCTAGCTTGCAAGTGGTGGGCTTGATTTTGAGCAATGAGTGCTCATTGGAAAACTTGTAGATTGGGTCATCCCTTTCAAGAGCTTAGTTTTTTAAAACTAAGTTGGAGCCATCATTAATCCTTTGTGATTGATAGGTAAAATTTTCTTAAACACTCTATGAATGTCATATTTAGTGTTTTTGTATTTGCTACACACTTTTTTGGGTGCTCGTTTTCTTGCTCATGAAAATGTATGATTTTCGTTTTTGAAACTTCTGTCGCGCAACCGACACCGTAACTGATCCTCTTTCAAAACCCTCAAAGCAAACGAAATTGAAAGAGCAAATTAAACACCTTGAGGAAAAACAGTTATAACTTTTTATAGGGAAATCACCCCGCCCCGGAAGTTGAAACATATATTAGGAATCATAGTTGGTATTTTGTATTTCGAGAGTGAAGAGGGCAGAACTGCCACCTATTCACTCAAGATTAATGCCACTGCTCCCTTCAATTATAACAACCGTTTCACTTTCTTTTTAGTTATTTTTTTATACACGTAAATATATTAAAATATACAACAAATTCTGCCGTAAATCGAAGATGGAGCCAATTAAGACAAACATCCAACCGTGATTCTCTCCTAAAACCGTGCCTCTACATTTTAAATTCTTCACCCAAGTTGACGTTTTATACCCACTTTTTATTAGGACTTGTGAGCTAGCTTTGCTAGGCTTTTTCTTGTTCATATTAATAAAAAAATAATTAACATTGAAATCAATTATTGATTTTCTTGCATTACAATATATATGATACCAACATACTAATTGGTTCTTAGTTGGTCCTCTTAGGCTCCCATTTCAAAATGAATGCACATATATAATTGGAAAAAATTTGTGTGAGACGGTCACGGTCTCACGAGTCGTATTTGTGAGACGGATATCTTATTTGGGTCACCCATAAAAAAGTATTACTTTTTATTGTGAATATGGGTAAGGTTGACCCGTCTCACAGATTATGATCCGTGAGACGGTCTCACATGAGACCCCCTCTATATATTTTATAGAAGAAATTCAAAACCAACTAGTTCGGTTAATTAATGCGGTTCATTTCGAAATTTAAAAAAAAAATGCTATTTTATTCATGATATCTTAAATCATTTATATCAACTATCTAACAATGAATCTTTTCTTCCTATTTCCATGGGTCCGTGCTGTGTGCATGAAGCCAAACAAATAGACACATGGGCAGGAATATATCACATGTGAGGATAAAGCCAAAAATGGACAAGATCAGTATACTTATCTCAATAGAAAATTAAACTATAGACTAAAATGAAGTATTATTCTCATAGCTAGAGAGAATGTACTTAATTTCAAATGATAGTGTCTAACTTGAAATTTTTTACATATTATATGATTTCTGGGGTTTCAGTATTCCTTTTATACATGTGGCAAGTTTGAACATATTAATACTTTGTTCGTTAGAGAAAATAGCTAGTAATGACACCCCATTCTTTCCAAATTCCACAATCTTTGCATTTTGGCATCGAGCGTCTCTTTTGCGTTTGAAATTTTCGATCAAACTGGACATCCAAAGTAAAACAACACAAACTTGATTTTGAATTCTAATATTTCTGCCTAGATATAAAGAAAGATAGGTTTTATTCATGTCTAATAAGTAGAGTAACAAAAACCTTAGATTTCCTCGTACTACATGTTAAAAAGGGATATGATTACCCAAATGTCTGAAATCAAATTTACAGTGGGACAAAATGACCCCAGCGGTAGCTACTGCCTTTCACGTGAACCCCTCACAAATCAAATGCAAAAACACAAAAGATTATAGCTAGCAGGGGGGGCAACATGTAACGCGGAAGGACGAGAATACCCCCCAACCACTCCCAAGGTAACCCGACCCTACGCCAAAAGAATGATTAGGGGCAAAACTTTAATCATCAACGGAATACACAGACCAGTCCTGCAACCGGACGAATCGTATTTCTCCAACTGCAGAGAATCGACGGCGAGGGGCATGTTCTCCTGGTCAGGGGAGCAGGTGGACTGGTGGGAGGGGGGGTGCGCACTGTACATGATGGCGCGCAATACAGCGGAGACAGTGGGAATGTACGCGGTCTTGTTGCGGGCCAGGAGCCACGTCAGCCCCATCAGCTGACAGTCCCTGCTGAGCATTTTGCTCGTCCGGTCGTCCCCTTCTGTTGTACCGTTTTTGCCATTGCCCTTCAGCTGCAAATACGTTCCAGAAACGATGGTAATTGGGTCATTTTGCATCACGATCATTTCATATAAAATTTTGTGCATGTTATAAAATGGTCGCTGTAATGTATAACACTAAACGATGAACATCGAGTTAATGCATAATACCCACATTTATTTTCATACAGAAAATATTCAAGTGAAACCAAGTGGTGAAGTTTTGGCCAATTTAGTTCAACGGTGGTGGGTCACTTTCCATCTATCTAGGGCCACCAACAATGGCTGGCGCTTCTCTGGTTTTTGTATTCTTGTATACATTATCTTATGCTTTCCTCTATATCTTTGAGAAGTGACCATCTTTTTTATCACAAAAAATTTCAAATCTGGTCTTTTCTTGATTATTCTAAAACCTATTTCTGCAATAAATAATGCTCCACAGTATGAATATGATACGAAACTGAAAAAGTCTAAGAAAAAGGTGAAAAGGCACCTTTCGAACAATGGCTCTAGTTTCCATGCAATTTTTTCTTGATGTGGCCTTTCAAGATGCTTTATAGAAACTAATTATTTCAAAAATCATTTTGATTTACAATGTAACAATGAAAAACACAAATACCCAAAAATCAAAAAAGATTTAAATATACGATAATATATAGTCAAACTGTCAAACATTATCGACAACATTTTCTTGATTTTCCTTAATCATTTCCACCTCATTTGAAAAAACCACGTAGTACTAAAAATCATAAATGTAGACAAACTAATTAAATTGTATATAAAATGAAATTAAAAGTTAAATACCTAAATTTCTTAGGAAAAAATATTGTAGTATCAAGAATGGCACCATATTTCTATGAGTGAGTTCTTAAATTAAACAAGGAAAACATGTTCAACTGTAATAAATGTAATAGCATTTACTCAACCAATGATTGGAATTAAATATGTTATTCATTATCTATTTTAAAAAATAATTTTATTTTTCTTTTAAAAAAAAGTGGGATTTGAGAAAATGACTCCTAACCTTTTGCAGAGCACCGAGGCAGTTTGTACATCCTGAGTATGAAGAATTCTTGCATCTGTGCTCCAAGTTCAAAACAGCAGCGGTGGGGGTGGCGTTTCTGTAGTTTCCGGAGATGTTAAACGCCGCGGGGCAGCTGAGGGAAGTAATCTGGTGCAGCCGTATTCCGCAGAAGCACAGAACGGCGTCGCAAGAAGCGTTCGGCTGCGGCAAGTAAATGTTACGGCCCTGCAGCGAGCTCTGCAGCGAGTTCACGCACTTCTGCGAGTCGTCAGGCATCATCGGCAAGTCGGAGCTGGCCGGCGGAGCCGTCGCCGACACCTGCAGAGCCGACCTTGCGTGAGCCGCGAAGAGCCAAGCGGCCAGAACAGGGCAACACCGGCTGCGGTCGAGGTTGCGGCCGCAGGCCGCGCTCACGCCGCCGAACAGCTCCGCCGACAAGTCCAGCCTGCAGGTTTTGACGTCCGTCTGGACCGGAAAAGCGGGAACGGTGTTGTAATCTCCCGGTTTCAGCGGTTGCGCCGGTTCAGTGAGCAAACCCGCGAGGGACCCATGAAATTGGAACTGTAATGCAACGATAAGGACCAGAATCACCACCATTTTTCAGCTGTGGTTGATAAGGGTTTTCTCGCAATTTTATTCAGTTTACGTAAAGAAAACAAGGGTCTGTTTCTTGTAACTGTGAAAATGGAGTGAAAATCTGTTACAGTGGGGATTTCAACAAACCAGAGCAGGGAGATTTTGATGGAAGAAGATGAGGGGGCGGGCAACGAGAAATGTGAGCTCTGTGGAAGAATAAAGGAAAGGGGGAGAGGATTGGAGGGGTTTGTACAATACTCAAATGAGTTGGATTATCGTTTTGTATGATTTGTTATTTGTTTTATTATTAGGGATGTTATGAACATGGAGATACTTAAAATTTTCGTGTTTCATATATAAAATAATAAATATAAAATTATATATATTACATAAAAATTTAATTAGTAAGTATTTTGTATTTCAGTTATGGATATGTAAAACAGATCATTCATACTCATTTTTATTAAATTTGTATAAAAAATAATACAAAATAAGGATAGATTAATAGTCAAATATTTATCGTTAAAATTTTAAGTTGTTTTAATAATCATTTTGACCCGGTTTAAGATCTAATGTTATGAATAACTATTTGATTAATAAAATTGGATCTTAAATCGGGTCAAAATGATTATTAAACATCTTAAAATTTTAACGATAAATATTTGACTATTAATCTATCCTTATTTAATCTACTCAACCAAACACACCCATTAAATATTAATGACATAAATGTGATATTCATATCCAAAAATTGATTCATGAAATTTAAGCTAAGTTCACACATCATCCATAAATATTAATTAGTATTATTTCGTCTCAAATTTTTTGTTTTCACGTGAATTAAGAAAAAAACTAATTTACATACATATTTTCTATTTTATTCGTTATGATTTTTTTTTTTAAAATATAGCTATATGTTTTCCATGACTTAGTTAATAAGGGTTTATTAGTAAAACAAGAAAAAGTACAACTACATATATATATATATATATATATATATATATATATATATATATATAATAATTTATTTATTTGAGAAAAAAATAAAATTTAAATAAATGAGACGAAAATAGTATAATATTAATTTGGAGTAGAATGAAAAATATATGAATATGGTGATATGTTATTTGTTTTATAGTTGAGCGTGACATAAAATATTGTGAGAATATTTAAATAATTTTTTTTGTAAAATGCATATTATATAAACTTACTTATATTATTAATAATTTTCCTATATTTTCATATCATATAGTTAAATAATTTTGGAAAAAAAAATACGAAGACCAAGTACATAATATAACAATTAATAATTAATTATATAGATAAAAATATATAAGAAAAAACTTGTGCCAGACGGTCTCACGGGTCGTATTTTGTGAGACAGATATCTTATTTGGGTCGTCCATGAAAAAGTATTATTTTTTATGGTAAGAGTATTACTTTTTATTGTGAATATCGATAGGTTTGACTTGTTTCATAGATAAAGATTCGTGAGACTGTCTCATAAGAGATCTACTCAAATATATTAATAATTTATATTGATCAAAAGATATGGTGGGGTGGTTAAGTTGGCAATGGGTGAAAAAGGGGCAGAGAAAAAAAAATGAAAGTCAGAAAGGGTCATCGCTCCCGTATTTTTTATTGAGAAGCCTAGAAAAAAGGATAAAATGTTGTTTTTAAAAAAGGTTCTTTTCTTGATTTTCAAAGTGTAAATTTCAAATAAATCTTCACTCTATTTCCGTTTAGATTTTACTATCTTGTTCACTAAAAGCTAATTTAAGCTTTTAAAATAAAATTGAAATCATCACTGAGTTTTTTTGGTACATGACATTGTTATATCAGAAACGTGTGTTTGGTTGAGTGGATTAAATAAGGATAGATTAATAGTCAAATATTTATCGTTAAACTTTTAAGATGTTTTAATAATCATTTTGACCCAGTTTAAGTTCCAATTTTATTAATCAAATAGTTATCCATAAAATTGGATCTTAAACCGGGTCAAAATGATTATTAAAACAACTTAAAATTTTAACGATAAATATTTGACTATTAATCTATCCTTATTTAATCCATTCAACCAAACACACCCCTATTACTTAAAATTCTAATGAAATATTTTTTTAAAAAAAACTATGAATGAAAAATACACACTCATAAATATTTAAATACGTTAATAATGCGTTTTAAAATTCTTCCAATCAATGACTACGAATAACTACAATTACACAAAATCTAAAATGCAACCAAATATCATAGTCTGCTGTTTTAAAAGAACTCAACATCTATCAATATCATTGTAAGGCCCGAGATTATATCATTTTAATCCGAGATTATTTAATATACGAATTTTGGAATTATGAATTAAATTCCATAAATTTTGTGATTAATTAGGATTGAAATGGAATTAAAAAGAGTTTTGAGGACTGAATTGCAAATAGTGAAGAATTCAGGGGCTAAAGTGCAATATTTGATTGGAGTGGACTCTTGTCCTTTAGCCATGCAATTGATATATATATAAACATCATTTCCTCGACATTTGCAAGGAAAAACCGAGAGAAAGCTTCAGGAAATTCTCAAAACTTGGTTTTGTGCGAGAATTGTGATTTTGGTTAATTCGGTTACCAGAATTTGAATCCGAGTACGGCACCGTGTTCCTAGCAACGACAGCTACAACAGGACGTAAGTTTTGTTACGTTTTGTTAAGATTTGAAATTATGCTATGTCCAGAATCAGATACAATTCATATATGGTGTTCTTGACATAGTAGGCATCATAGAATCGAAGTCAGATTAAGAAACAGATTGAGTATGGAATTGTTATAAATTTCAGAGTTAAATTGATTGAGATGTGATGTCAGATTTGTACGGTGGTTGATTATAAATTATTAGAATTAGTATATACTGGTGTGGTATCACCGGTATCAAAGAATTATACGGTTGTACCGTCAGAATTTGATAAAACAGAGATATCGTGTTTTGATTAGAATATTGATACAGTATATTGATATTGTCATTGCCATATTGAACAGTGACAGACGTTGAATCAAGACTTTGATTGTATCAGAGCGACATCAAGAAAGGTATAAATAAATGTTGATTCGGGATTGCACAACTCGAGTTAGGTTTGACTTGAGTTTCCCAAAATCACATACCTTATTTTATTGCATTGATATTTGCAAATTATCAGATTGATATGTTTAGTCTATGGAATGATAGCAGAGCCAGAGTTTGAGTCTAGGGCAGAACCGCCGAGTCTTTGTCAGAACCGCGAAGACTCTAGACTTACGGTGTATCGATGAGCTTAGATGTAGATCGACTTCTATTGTATACATTCGATACAGCATGCCGAAGTCTAAATTAGATCGGGATCCCTAGGTTAGAAATAAGTTGAGATAAGATAACAAGTCATTGACTTAAATACAGATTCGTATTGATTCATGTAGTCAGATTGGATACATGTTTAATGATTGTGTATGCTTTTATATATGTTTTATATGATTGCATTAATACATTGTTTATACTGGGATATTTATATCTCACCGGAGTTATCCGGCTGTTTTCTTGTCTGTATGTGTGCATGGCAACAGGTGGGACAGGTTCAGGGTCACAGAGATGAAGAAAGATCGAGATTAGAGTGGAGACTACGGACTTGGACTAGAGATAGGGTTTGAACACTTGATAGCTAGTTGTTGAACCTGAGATGTAAATGATTGTATGTTGTATCAGATTTATACTTTTACACTGATATGTATAGGAGTTTGATTCCATTATCTTCCGTATTTTAAAAAAAAAAATTAGGCCCTGTTTATTCTAATTGATTAAATTAGTCCCAATGACGATTAAGAAGATGATTAGCGTCCGGGTCCCCACAACAGGTGGTATCAGAGCGATAGATCCTTTGGATTGAGATAGAAGAGGCTAGTAAGCGGGGTAGATTGAGGTTTTCTTTCCTGCTTTTGAATGCTAGCATGTCTTATTGCTTTAATACATGTTACTTCTTTATCTGATTTGATATAGTAATATGTTTTATTGAGACTGGATCAGCACCGATTCTAGATCAGCAGTAAGATGATCAGAGGAGGATTGAAACAGAATTGGGATATTTGTTACTAATCTATTTGGTTATCAGATATGCCTCCGAGACGAGTACCAGAACAGGGAAGTACATCAAATCCTCCAATGGATGTCACCCCGACTCCAATGGAAACAACACTGAAACGATTTCAATCATTTCATCCGTCAACCTTGAAAGGAACAGAGAACGCTGTGGAATGCGAGAGTTGGCTTGATGATATAGATATTCTGTTCGAATCCTTGGAGTATACAGATGAGAGGAGAGTGAAATTGATTGGACACCAGTTACACGATGTTGCAGAGGACTGGTGGATTACGAGAAAGAGATCCATGGAGCATAGAGGTACGACTATTACCTGGAATATATTTAGAACTGAATTTTACCAACGATTCTTTCCAGTGTCATATCGAAAGGATAAGGGGGCGGAGTTTGCCAATCTAAAACAGGGACAGATGAACATAAAAGAGTACGTATCCAAATTCTCCACCTTGTTGAAATTTGCTCCACATGTGGCTGACAGTGAGGAAGCTACTGCTGACCAGTTCAACAATGGCCTGAACCCCGATATTTTCACATTGGTGAACACAGGGCGACCGAATAATTTTACTGACGCCCTGAACAGAACTAAGGGAGCGGAAGCCGGTCTGATGAGATAGAAATGAGCTTCATTTGTGCCTCCAGCACTGATACCACAGCAACCACCTCCCAGATTTGAAGGTGGCAGCAGCAGTGGAGGGAAGAAAGAATGTTTGAAAGCCAGAGGAAAGCAATTCAAGAAGTCGGGCAGTAGTTCTTCCAGCTCCGGTGGTTCCAGACAGAGCCAGAGTTACACTGGAGTTTATTGCAAGACTTGTGGAGGCAGACATGCAACCGAACAATGCCAGGGAGTGACTGGTAGTTGCAACATCTGCAAACAACCAGGACATTGTGCTAAAGTATGTCCACAGAGGGGTTCTCAAAAGATCTCAGGAGCCGAGTCATCGGGATCAGCAGCACAGATTGAGAGACGATCAGCTGCGGTTCACACATTTCAGCCAGCTGCATCTCAGTCACAGCAGAGGCCAGGAGGTAGCCAGACTGTTAGCCAGTCTCCTAGACAGCAGACCAGAGTATTCGCTTTGACAGAGGAGCAGGCTCAGGAAGCACCAGATGACGTTGTGGCAGGTAACTGTTCTTTATGTGGTTACTCTGCTTACGTATTGATTGATACTGGTGCTTCACACACATTTATTTCTGAACGATTTTCGTTAAGTCATGCATTGCCTGTAGAGTCTTTATCTACTTTAGTGTCTGTATCTTCGCCTTTGGGGATAGGTTTGATATCCGTAAACTCTGTTAAGCATTGTGTACTACAGTATGACGGGCATGAGATTAAATTAGATTGCATCGTACTTGGGTTGTCCGATTTCGATTGTATTATCGGTATAGATATGCTGCCAAGTACAGAGCGACAGTGGATTGTTTCCACAAGATAGTGAGATTCAGACCAGATATGGTTGAAGATTGGAAATTCTACGGTAAGGGTTCTAGATCGAGAATTCCTTTAATATCCGTATTATCTATGACTCGATTATTACAGAAAGGAGCAGAAGGATTCCTTGTATATTCAGTAGATTTACTGAAGTCGAGTCCAGCATTGGCAGACCTGCCAGTGGTACGTGAGTTTGCTGACGTCTTCCCAGATGAGATCCCGGGATTACCTCCAGTTAGAGAGATAGACTTCAGCATTGAATTGATGCCAGGTCCAGTGCCGATCTCTAGAGCTCCGTACAGAATGGCACCAATTGAGTTGAAATAATTGAAAGATCAGCCGGAATATTAACTGGCCAAGGGGTACATCAAACCGAGTGTTTCTCCTGGGGGTGCTCCAATACTATTTGTAAGAAAGAAAGACGGTTTGATGAGACTCTGCATCGACTATCGGCAACTGAACAAGGCAACGATAAAGAATAAATATCCTTTGCCTCGTATTGATGATTTATTCGATCAGTTGCAGGGTTCTTGTAATGCCTGAAGTAAATATTACAAGTTGTTGATTTAGTAATTTGAGATTACTAAATAATTAATTAATTTTAAAGAGGGAAATATGACATATGTTGGTCATATGAAATCCAAATTATTTGAAATTTGGATATAACGTAGAAAACTCAAAGATGTAAAAGTTTCATGTTTTGAATTTTGAAAAAATTGATCGTTTGACTGGTCCAAAGGGATATATCGGTGTTAAAATATTAAATATTTAAACATATTGTGGGGACCCGGATGCTAATCCATTTCTTAATCGCCTTTAGGAATATTTACTCATTCATAATCAACAGGGTCTAAAAATTTTTCTTTTAAAAAGCAAAGCGGAAACGTAATGTAATTAAAATCAAATTACATGTTAAACATGAACATACAAATCTGATGTTATCTACAATAATCCAGCTAGGTTCAACTACATGTTGGTGCTGAATCCTAAGTTGCTTCTGAAGCCCGGATCTCCACGCTATCTAATCCAGCCTCGTTCTCGTCCTGACCCCGCTTCTATCCCACCTGTTGCCATGCACACATACAGACAAGACAACAGCCGGATACTCCGGTGAGAATTACATTCTCAGTATAAATCATGTATACATGCAATCATATAAATAATATAAAAGCATATAACGGATAATTCTAACATGTATCAAATCAGAACATGAATCAATACAATACTAAATCAAGTTCTAAACATGTGTCCTATTCAGGAACATAATCAATATCAAGAATAACTTCTATTCTAAACATGTACCAAATATCAGGAACCTAATCAATATCAAGAATAATTCCTATTCTAGACATGTACCAAATATCAGGAACATAATCAATATCAAGAATAATTCCTATTCCAGACATGTACCAAATATCAGGAACATAATCAATATCAAGAATAATTCTATTCTAAACATGTACCAATATCAGGAACATAAATCAGTATTAATCGATACCATTCAATCTAGCTGTCACTCAAGCTCGTGACTCTACGATTTAGACTAGACTCAATCCTAGTCTAGGGATCCCGGTTTCCAGATGTGGTATTCCTATATCGAATTCCGTAAAGGATGGAACCATAATCTCTATTACTCGATATAACCAGTGCCCTGGTATTCCTATATCGAATTCCGTAATAGAAGAATTCCAATACCCTTTACTCGATATAACCAATATGGTGTTCCTATATCGAATTCCGTAATAGATTCCATTACTCGATATAACCAAACATCCATTGTCCTGACCTAACCGTCAAGGACTGTAGCTCTATTGCCAATATCCTATCTTGAGACATCGTGCAATGTGCCGTGGCGATACCACCACTATCCGGCACTTCTTTCACAAGATAAATCGTCTAATACCTGTCATCTAATATCAAGAGAACAAGTACATCAATCAACTTAATGCAAATATCAATGCAATAAGGTAAAGTATGTGATTTAGGGAAACTCGAGTCAAACCTCCCTCGAGTTGTGCAATCCCAACTCAACATTAATTTATACCTTTATCTTCTCGCTCAGAAGAAGAAGAAGAAGTCCCGAATCTATCTCGGTCCATTCCCAATCTGGTAATAACAATACCGAACAGATATAATATCAATAAACTATTCAATTCAATACCTGTTCTGATCAATATTCAAATCACAATAAAATCTGATCAATGTCAATCGACATACGGTATACCAATACAATCTAAATCAATACCGACTCTGATCAATTTCAATCAACTGATGTTTCGACGGCATAACAATACTGTCTCAATAATCCCGTCAGTCCAAACTTCACGGATATAATACCAGAACTCATAATCAATATCGATACCAGTCATAATCTCAATAACAATACATATCCGATATGAATTCTCAGTCAAATTGATTCCAAAAATCATAACAATTACAGAAACAGTCCGTTCCTTAATCTGACTTCGATTCTATGATGTCTAACATGACAAGAACATCATATATGAATACTATTCAATTCTGACAATAGTCTAATTTCAAAACATGTCAAAACGTAGCAAAACTTACGTCCAGTTGTAGCCTACGTTGATAGGAATACGGTGCTGTGCTCAGATTTCAAATCAACTAATCCCATCAGAAATCAGAATTTAAGTTTTCCTCGACCGCTCGCTTCTTTCTTTCTTCGATTCTGAAGAACAATTTCTTGTATATACATATATATATACACGTTACACCTAACAAGACAAGTGGCAAGTTTTTGTTCTGCATGACTCGCGCTCGGGCGGTCATAAGTTACCGCTCGGGCGCGGTAATTTCCGTCGAGATACTCGGCTGAACATCTCCTGGCGCTCGGGCGGTAATATTCTACCGCTCGAGCGCCAAACATTCTGTCCAAAAAATACAATTGGCGCTCGGGCGGTTCTTTTCTGCCGCTCGGGCGCGAGATGTTCGGCCTAACATCTTGAGATGTTTGGTTCAACATCTCGGCTTGAAATAAACCAACATCCGGCTTCGTCATTCTAGTTCGTATACCTTCAATCACATCAATTAATCCATAATTCATTTCAGAATAATCTTAAATCTCAATAATTATACCCAAATCATTTCAGATTACGGTAATCAAATTCTCGGGCATTACACATATCAATCAGATAATTGAAAAACAGAATTATACAAATTTATATCTTACGATTATAGGAGAAGAAATAAATTCTCTTAAAGATCGCATTGATAAAATTATTTTAGCTATTAATAAAATAAAACCAGATGTTCATATAGAAGAACCAGAAACTAATATTGTTTCTGTTGCTACTTCATCACAATCCCCTCCTTATATTAAGGATTTTAAATTTAAATCTTCTGTTTCTGATATAGAAAAATTATTAGAAGAAAAATTTAGAAATCTTAATTTAAATACTCTTATTGAAGAGTTTGAAGAATTAGAGAAAATTAATAATCATTCTGATGATGAAATTAATAAAATTAAATGCGCTGATAGTGTAGGGACCCGGGCTCTAACTCAATTCTTTTGGGATTTATTGGATCTTTGCTCGAAAATGTGGGTCAAAATTTTGCATTTAACATTAATTCAAATGTATAATTAAAACATAATCTGTCTCTATAATAATTAAACAACATAATGTACATACAAGTCTGTTTAGTACAATCATACACTAGTGTTCAAATCCCAACTATAAACATAAGTAGTACAAATCTAATAGGAAAACACTAGAAAGCTTCAACGCCCGAGATCTCCACGCTATCATCAATCTCTCATCTAGCTCGAGACCCAGATCCTGCCCCACCTGTTGCCATGCACACATACAGACACGACAACAGCCGGATAAATCCGGTGAGAACGAATCCCAGTATAAAACATGAATGCATGCAATGTAACTAAATCAAGTACGAAAGCATAGCCTATATCAATTATCATGAATAAATTCTAAACATGTAAAGGAATACAAATCTGTATTAAACATTTAGTTCTTGACTCGATTCATTTCTAATCTAGGGATCCCGGTGTGAATAAGACGGTCTATCACCTACCCAACCACTCGGGGTGACGGTACGTCTTATTCCTAGACTTCGGTCAACTCTGTATCGAGGGTCTACACATAGAGAAAATCTACTACTATGCGTCGATACACCGAAACGTCTAGTTTTGGCCGATCTGCCAATATCTCCTATCTCAGTACTTGAATATAAATCAATAAACAAGACATTACATAAACAAATGTAATAACAATCTAGTATGTGATTTGTGGGAAACCCGAATCAAATCTGATCCAAGTCGCATCTCCCAATTCACACGTATTTATACCTTTCTTGTCGAACAATCTGTCGAAGTCTCGAAGTCGGAATATCAACTCTGTCAAGACTAATCTGAAATGACAATATTTGAGACATACAATATCAATCTCTAACTCAAAGCAACATATATTCCAATCAATAATAAATCTCGGTACAAATCGACGGCATAACGGCGTAATTCTCGGTACCGGTCAATTCACAACTCAACATATATCAATCATTCATATTCCTCAACTCATACTTAAGATCACACCCTTATCAATTCTGAAATTCTGCATAATTCTCAAATAATACATGCTGGAAAAATCGAGAACATCTGTACGGTATCCGAAATTCAATCCGATTGCATTTCTATGATACTCAATATACCAAGAACACATATTTCTAACAAAATCATAACTTCTCCAACATATGAATTTCGAAACATGCTGTAATTGAACAATACTTACATCCTTAGCTAGCTCTTGTTGCAAGGATCACACATCCGGGCTCGGAATTAAAATCGGATCTCTAAGTCTTGCACACTATAATTTCTAAAGGATGAAGAACTTGAAGGAAACAAGGGAAATTCTCGGTGCTCTCAGATGCTGGAATGAAGACAATGAGTCAGCACCAAATATGTATATATACCCTGCCAAGTGTCAACATAAAAATCGAAGGTGGCATTCTTGCATGCAGCACCGCGGGTGCGGTCCTCTTGCACCGCGGGTGCGCTCATGCTTCGGCAACTCCCTTATTTTCTCATATTAATGACCGCGGGTGCGGTGCCATACAAGACCGCGGGTGCGGTGATGCTACGAATAAAGTCTGCCAACTTACTGTCCATACACCGCGGGTGCGGTATTTCCTAGCACCGCGGGTGCGGTGTGGCTTCGACCTGCCTTTAAAAATTCTCATTTTGAGGCCATGCATTCTCATATCTTCAACTCTAACATCAATGACCACGGATAATTCTCGAGCCTTACTGATAAACCTACTACATCTAAATATTACTATAATAAACCTACTCCCATGGATGTTCTTATTGAAGAAAATGAATATATTTTTGCTAATAGCTATAATGAGAAAAATATTTATGAATGGAATATTGATGGTTTTAGTGATAGGCATATTTATAAGACTGCTCACAGAATGCTTATGTATAGTACTGTGTGTAAATCATCAGGTAATACTGATAAAAATATTGCTAAAATGATAACAGCAGGATTCACTGGCCAACTTAAAGGTTGGTGGGATAATTATTTACATTATTCTCAAAAAGATGAAATCTTTAATTCCATAAAAATAGAGAATAATATTCAATTAGAAAATGTAGTATATACATTAATATTGACTATGATTGAACATTTTACTGGAAAATTCACTGATAATAGTGAACAAATTAGAACTTTATTAAGTAATCTAAAATGTAAAACACTTACTTATTTCAGAAGGTATAAAGATACTTTCTTATCTCGAATTTATGAGATTCCAGACTGTAATAATAGTCTTTGGAAAGCTAAATTTATAGATGATCTACCTTTCTTATTTGCTGAAAGGGTGAGAAAAGTTTTAAGAAAGGATGTTATAAATATCTCTTATGATAATTATACTTATGGTAATTTAATTAATACTTGTATTCAAGAGGGTTTAGCTCTCTGTAATGAATTAAAATTAAATAATCAAATTAAAAGACAGAATTTACTAGAGAAAAAACAATTAGGAAAATTCTGTGATCAATTTGGTATGGACTTACCTAAGAAAGGTAAGAAGAAAATAAAAATAAAATGAAAAAATTTATAAGAAAAGACATTTGTCTGATAGACAAAAAGATAGAAAAAAGAAAAGAAAAGAAATCCGTGAATCATGGAAAGCTGATAGAAAAGCTGATAAAGCTAAAAATAAATTAATAATTTGTAGAAAATGTAAAAAACCAGGTCATTATGCTAATCAATGTTGGGCTAAAAACAAAATTAATAATTTAGATATATATGTAATCTAAAAGAAACATTATTTAAAATAATAATGGATTCAAATAATAATTCTGATAGTGAAACTGAGAATTCTTCAGAATCCTACAATTCAGAAGAAATTCTGGATAATGAATCAGATATTTCTGATTTAGAAGAATGCAATAATTGTATACAAGGAAAATCTTGTATAAATCCTATTGAGGATAATAATAATAAAAATGATGAGTTTTATAAACTTATGTCTCAATTTCATGATTTGAATATTAATGTTTTAACTAACAATAATATTTTAGAATTCCTTAAAATGATTAAGGACCCAATATTAAAATCTACTATTATTGATCAAATGGAAAATACTGCTTCAACAAGTATTAATGATAATAACATTCTTGTTAAACAAGAACAAGATTATTTTATGAAAGAGATTAAAAATCTTTTACAGAAAAAATATAGTCAACAAAATCCAGTTACTATACAGGATTTAGTTAAAGAGATTGATAATCTTAAAGAACAAGTAAAAATTTTACATAATAACAATAATAGTTTAAATTATCGTATTTCAGTCATTGAAAATAATAATAATACAATTTCTGAAAGTTTTGAAAATATTCAAGATATTTCATTTCCTGATAATAATCAGAAACATTTATCTGTTTTGAGTATGATAATATCTCAAAAATGATATACTAATATTACTTTATTAATTGATAATTCTTATAAAAAGAATTTCATTGCTATGATAGATAGTAGTGCAGATTTAAATGTTATACAGGAAGGATTAATTCCTACAAAATATTTTCATAAAACTACTCATTCTCTTTCTCATGCAGGAGGAGAACCTTTAGAAATAAAATATAAATTACCTAAAGCTTATATTTGCAAAGATAAAAACTGTATTCAAACCAATTTTTTATTAGCAAAAGATATTTCTAGCCAACTTATAGTTGGTCTTCCTTTTATTTATCAAATATATCCTTTAACCTATGTTGATGAAACAGGTATTATAGGAACTTTTCAAGGTAATCCTATTTCCTTTAAGTTTATAACTAAACCTGTTCATAGAATTTTAAATGAATTAAAAGAACAGATTGAAAGAAAAACCTTTCAAATTAATTCTTTAAAAGAAGAAATAAAATTTCTTACAATTGATGAAAAATTACAGAATCCTAAATTAAAGGAAAAAAATAAAAATTATTTATAATAAATTTTCATTAGAAATATGTAATGATCTTCCTAATGCTTTTTGGGATAGAAAAAAACATATTATATCTCTTCCTTATGAAGATGATTTCCAGGAAAGAAATATTACTACTAAGGCTCGTCCTTGTCAAATGAATTCTGAATATTTAGAATTATGTAAGAATGAAATTCATTCTTTGTTAGATAAAGGTTTAATAAAACCTTCTCAATCTCCTTGGTCATGTACTGTTTTTTATGTTAATAAACATTCAGAGCAGGAAAGAGGAGTTCCTAGATTGGCTATAAATTATAAACCTCTTAATAAGGTTTTAAAATGGATTAGACATCCTATTCCTAATGAAAAAGATTTACTAGATAGATTAGTTCATGCAATTATATTCTCAAAATTTGATTTAAAATCAGGATTTTGGCAGATTCAAATAAAGAATCTGATAGATATAAAACTGCTTTTAATGTTCCTATAGGAAATTATGAATGGACAGTAATGTCATTTGGCCTTAAAAATGCCCCTTCAGAATTTCAACAAATAATGAATGATATTTTTTTATAACTATAGCAATTTTATAATTGTTTATATAGAAGATATCTTAGTATTTTCTAATGACATTGAAACACATTTTAAACATTTAGAAATGTTTAAAAATATTGTTATCCAAAATGGATTAGTTATTTCAAAATCTAAAATGATTTTATTTCAAACTAATATTCGTTTTCTTGGTCATATGATTGAAAAAGGGAAAATCATTCCTATTCAAAGAAGTATTGAGTTTGGATCAAAATTCCCTGATATAATAACTGATAAAACTCAGTTGCAAAGATTTTTAGGAAGTTTAAATTATATTTCTCCTTATATTCAAAATCTTACTAAAGATTCTGCTATCTTATATGATAGACTTAAGAAAAATCCTTTACCTTGGACAGATCATACTAAAGCTGTTCAGATTATTAAAGATAAAGTCAAGAATCTTCCTTGTTTTATGTTGGAAAATCCTTTATGGGATAAAATTGTAGAAACCGATGCCTCGGATATAGGTTTTGGTGGAATTTTGAAACAAAAAGATCCCCAAAATAAACATGAATATCTTATAAGATTTTACTCTGGGAAATGGAATAATGCCCAGAAAAATTACTCCACAGTAGCAAAAGAAATTTTAGCTATCTTAAAATTTCAAGATGATTTATACAATCAAAAGTTTATTATAAAAACGGACTGCAAATCTGCAAAATTTATGTTTAATAAAGATTTCAAACATGATGTATCTAAACAAATGTTTGCAAGATGGCAGACTCATTTAGCTCCTTTTAATTTTGAAATCATTTATAAAAAAAGGTGAAGATAATCATCTACCTGATTTTTTAACTCGAGAATATTTATGCTAATGTTTTCATTTACAGATATGCATTCCCGAGAAAGAGGAGAGTCCTCTTATAGAGGGCGAGGTAGCAGGGGAAAACCCCTTAATATTATTGCACAGCATGGCAAACAGAGGCTAATAGCCCAGAACTTATCCAGTTCATCAGCCAGTAATACTGAGCAGAATACTGAATTATATAATGAGTTTCAAGAATTTTTGAAACAAATGCAGAAGAATAATACAGATTCTCAGTCTTCAGCATCATATGCTAATATCATCAAAGAAGATGATAATGATTCAGCTCTTTATACAGAGACAAAACATCGTGAATTAATTCTTCTTATAGAAGAAAAAGATCTTCAATGGGAAAAAACTCCATGGACTATCATGGATAGATATTTAACCAATACATCTTATGTATATGGTGCTTATAAGCAAAAAGGATTTTATGAAAATCTTCTCATATCTACAAAAAGTGTTGATATAACTCACTTTTTTAGTAATACTCAACAAAAAAGAAGTTATAACTTCTCCAAATTTTATATTTCAGATATTAGCCTGAATGACAGGCTAAAACATTCGTGCTAAATTATTTTCCTTACTATGACATGATCTATATTTATTTGTAACTTGGAACCAGATTGATATAATAAAAGATTTATTTAAATTTCTGGAATCTAATGTAATATAAGAGTCTTTGGTTAGAACATAAGGTAAGAAGATGAACCAGGAAATAGTAAAAACAAGGTTCGAGTTTATCCGGGAAAAATAAATTCATGTTGTCGCCCTTCAGTCTGCTTAGCCGAAAAATGGCGTTTAAGGCGTTTATGGGTGATTTTTCATGAATTTATGATTCTTTGGGCCCTCGGTAAATCCTCTGTTGTTTAAAACAATGACACGTATCAGATTCCTCTTTGATTCCAAGCTTCAGATGATTGTCTGGTAAATAATTTAGCACTTTTTATTCAAATGAATATTTTCAGTTTAAAAGAAACTGTTCATAACAGTTTAAATGAAGAATATGATTTACCTGAAAATTTAGATTTATTGAATAAATGGACTCTTCCTAATATAGACTCTAAAATGATTTATAAGTTAGGAACTTTTGAAAGAATTGGTTTTAAACAAGTAGTTAAAACTACATAATCATCAGTACCTCTTCATAATGAAGAAATAGTTACTAGATTGTTAAACAATAAAGATATTATGCCTTATAGGAAAAATTACAAATTTATTCATATAGGTTTAATTCAAATTGCTTTTAGACCTTTAACTTTAGAAGGCTTACCAGAAAGCTTCATAGCAGCTTTAAGAGATGGTAGGAATATGAATTGGAAACAATCCCTTATGGGATAATACAATCCAGTCTGGCACATGGTCCAGTATATTTTGATGTTTATCCTAATTTATCTTTATCTTTGTCTGATATTAATATATTAGATTCTTTAACATTAAATGTTAAAACTCATGGTTATAATTATACTCCTGGCACAGAAGTCATATGTATCTGTTATCGTATTTATTATAAACCATTATTCACATTGAATCCTATGTGTAAAAGAATAGATAAAAAATTAAATGAAACTATTCTCATTGAAACTAATTTTAATAGATCTAATATTACAACTCGAAGATCTATGAAATGGGAAGAAATAGGATTTCCAGAAAACTGGATAATTGAACAAGCTGTTCCTAGAAATCCTATAATAAATAAGGATTTACAACAAGTTATACAAACTAATGAAGGATCTGTTCAAATACAGTTTAATAATGAACAAAGAAGATTATTACCCTCTTCTGTTTATGCTAGATCAAGATCTAGTCATTCTTTTATTTCTCCTCTAGATTATATAGTAGATATACCACAAACTTCTAGAGCATCTACTTCTCAAGTTAGAGAAGATTTAGAATCTACTAATACAGTAGATGATTTAATTATAAATCAAAATAATATTGTTCATAAAAGTAACTTTCAAAAAGTTAGAGAAACTGATACAGTTTCAGAAATGAATTTTAGTATTTAATGGATAGTAAAACAAAGATTGAATTTACTAAAGGATCTTCTGCTAGAGCAAAGATCAATGCAGAATTTTATTTACCCAAATGAGAATCTTTCAGAGATTGGTACTTTAAAAGTTTTTCTAAAGAAGAGTTTGAATATATTGTTTCAACAATTTATAAATATTGTGAAAACCAGAATAAATTAATACATTTTGTTCCTTGGTTTTTTAAAACATTTATTATAGATTATATTTCTATTCTTGAAAGAAATTATAAACTTTCTTCAGGACAGATTCAAAAATCTGTTTATCCTCCTCAACAATCTTTTATAATAGAAAAGAATAATAAAATTTTAAGTTTTACTGCTTTTTCAAAATTATTTGAAAATGATATGTTACAAATTACTGTTAAACATATTAATCAGATAATTGAAAAACAGAATTATACAAATTTATATCTTACGATTATAGGAGAAGAAATAAAATCTCTTAAAGATCATATTGATAAAATTATTTTAGCTATTAATAAAATAAAACCATGATAGACATGAATTTTATTGTGGCGATGATAACTAAAACCAGTAGACCAGCAGACCTGAACAACAGAATAACTTATCAGTAGCTGCTATTCTAGTAAAACTAAACCAGTAGAAAAGGGATAACAATACAAAGCCAATAGAGAACGTTTTCTAACATTGCTATCTTAAATGTTACCGTTAAAGAGTTCCTAGTACTAGTATTAATTGCAGCATTAAATACTATACGGATTCATTTAATGCATATTACCCAATTAAGTATAAAACAAGACTGATTGTTTTATAGCTTTTCTGCAGGAACTTGTTTCGGTAATAAAGCTGATTGTATCAGTTATCTGAATACTTCTCTGATTGTGAACGTTGAACTCAGTCGATTATATATACTTGGATCAAATCCTTGTTCGACACGACACTTCGCATAATATCATTTTCAAGGAACAAAGCTACTCTCTTATCAGACGAATATCAGAATTCCTTGAACATTTAAAAAGTTCAACACAAAGAAAAGTAGCACACGCGTCATAGCTTATATCTGATCTTTTGTAGATCATCTTGTGCTACTAATTCTTACACTCTTCACGATCTTTACTGCACTTATACTTTATAAGAAGAGTCTGTAATCTGAAAAGAGTCTTTTCAGAACTTTGTGTTTCGCATTTTTGTGAGTTGAGAAACTAAGAGTTTCAGTAGGCTGAGGTGTAAGTCCTTCTGAAGTGGGTGTGTACAAGTGTTGTACTGTAATATCCAAAGTCTTTTAGTTATACCTTCTGGAAACAGAAGAAGGGGAGACGTAGAAGAGTTTATCTTCGAACTTCCATAAACAACTGCTGCCTACTGTTTTATTGTTTTTCAACTACTTCATCAGATTGTTTCCGCACGTATTATTGTAATCAGGTGAAAGTATTCGTACAAGATCAACTACTATCCTTAACAGGATTTTAGTACCTCATCAGAACGAAAAACGAGTAGAGTTTATTCACCCCCCCTCTAAACTCAACTTCGATCCTCAACAATTGGTATCAGAGCAGGTTATTCTTGTTTGTGAAAAACTACAACAAATGGCACACTTCAGCAAGATCCCTATGTTCTCCAAGGAAGATTTTGACGACTGGAAGATAAGAATGCAAGCTTATCTTGCAGCACAAGATGATGACATGTGGTATGTCATCACAGATGGTCCACTGAAAATCTTAAAGCCTAACACAGCTGTTGCTGTTACTGACGGTGCACCACAGATGGTCGAAAAATCAAGAAGTGAATGGACCAGTGAAGATAAGAAAAAGGCCAATCTTGATAATGTGGCGAAGGATATATTGTATAAAACTATCGACAAGAACACTTTCAGCAAGATTAAAATGTGCTCTACTGCAAAGGATATTTGGGAAAAGCTCATCCAGATATGTGAAGGAATGAGCAAACGAAAGAAAATAAACTGTCTGTAGCAATGCAGAAGTTTGAAAATCTGAAAATGAGAGCTGGTGAAACTCTAAATGAGTTTGATGAAAGATTCAGTAGCTTGGTCAATGAGCTAGCTGCTCTGGGTAAAGAGCATAGCAACAGAGAAATAGCCCTCAAGGTGATGAGAGCCTTACCCAGAGAATGGGATGTTAAAACAATGGCTATGAGAGTGTCCAAAGACTTGAACAAATTGGAACTGCACGACTTATTTGCAGATCTAAAGGCCTACGAGTTCGAATTAGAAGTGAGAAGTGGAGAAGAGCCTTCAAGCCTACCCACCAAGGCTCTTGCTGCTACTGCTACTGCTTTTACTGCTACTGCCTCTACCTCTTCTACTGCTGCTGCAGTTGTACCTGATCGAGCAAAACTTGCACAGTGAATAGTTCCAAAATTTGTTTTATAAATGAAAGCTCGATTTAAAATATCGCAAGTGCACGATAGTCAAGTTATAATAAACGTAAGTGAATACGAGTATCGATCCACAAGGACTGCGTTACACTATTCTTATTTTCACTTCAATTTCTTTAGCAACGATAGATTGAGTTGGTGATTAAACTAAAGTGAATTTAATAACTAAAATGATTAAAATGCAAGAACAAATAATCAAGAAATCAATGATTAAATTGGATGTAAATCAAATGAGAAGCGAATTTGTTGGGAATTATCAGTTCACCTACCGCTCGTGTTCAAATAATTATACTCGACTTTTACTCGTGCATTCGACGGAATTCCCTAGACTAATTAATATACTCTGTCGAGCTATATTAATACTAATCATAAACATGCAGTAATCAAGTATCCTCAATTATTTAACAGTTCACGATTGCATTACGTTCTATGGAATCCGCTAGCTTTCATCCGGGTGAATTATCACTATCGACACGTACCCAATTCCGTATATCTACTAAAATTGTAAATCCGTGGTCTATGCTATTCGATCCTATTGTCAATTATTCTATCGAAATCATTAACAACATGAAATAATCAAAGGAAGTTAGCTAGACTTCAATTGAAATGAGAAAGCACAAAAGCATAAACAAATCACTCATAAAAACGTCGATAAATAATGTTAAACAACGAGTACGGGGTAGGATCCCCTCAAATCCCAACAAATATAGAGTTTAGCCAACAAAATTCATAATAAAAATCAACAATCTATGCAAGAAATAAAAACTGAATAATTAAAATACTAAGGTTGACGATGGATGACGGCTGCAACGCTTGGAATTCTCGAGTTCTTCGAAAGTCTCTCTTGCTCCTAGCCTTCCTCCCAAGAAAAGTGATGGAAAATATCAGAATAGTCTCCAAATCGGCGCCTCTCTCGTGTATTAGGTTATGGTCTAAGATAGAGTCCACAAAACTTGGAAACAAATCTTCCCGGATTGCGTCGCTCGCTAGGGCGGTCAGGATTGTCCGCTGGGGCGAGTGATTCTCGAATTAAAATTCCTGGCCGTGTCTTTGCTCTCGCTGGGGCGGTCACTTTTGACCGCCCTAGCGAGAGCTTCGCGCAAAATATTCTCGTTCACATCGATGGAAGCGAATGACTCGCGCAGAAACTCCTCGGCTGGGCCAATATGCTCGCTGGGGCGGTCACTTTTGACCGCCCTAGCGAGACCTCTTCGATGCTATGCAAATAAAATCCCACTTTTTGGTCCACTTCCTACAAAACAACCACAAAATACACGAGATCAGCCAAATGCTAAATAATGCTAAATGAATGCTAAATTAAACTAAACAAACTAATATGATGCATGAATGCGACTCAAAACCAACACTAAAAACACGTAAAAACGAGTCCTATCAACCCCCTCATACTAACCTTTTGCTCGCCCTCGAGTAAAATAGGTTAAAGCACGAGATACTAAACAAACTCAACAAAAACAAACAAACTCAAACAAGAAAAACCAACACAAGTAAATGTCAATGGTGAGTCGACAACGGTTATGTTCATGCCTCAGTTTACTTTCCCACTACCAATCATAGTCAAGTCAAATCGCAAACGAATACTCATTTCTCATCTACACATAAATATCAACACTAGTTTGAACGTGTGTGTGTGTGTCGTGATGGGTCTAGTCATTCGTACGTCAAATAGATCAATTATCAAATCATGCGAGTCACTTAATTAGCACTTCAATACAAGTCTCACCAGCATGCATTCTCGTATCCATTTATCACTAGCCATAAAGTGAACTTTATTCAACTTTTAAGAGCAGATAGGGGTGTCGAAAGGAAGGGAAATAAGCTCAAGTGGCTAAAAAGTTGGGAGTACACCGATCATTTTCATTGTGCAATCGTCAAGACTTTTGCGTCTGACTTTCCTCGTCTCCTTACATCTCCAACTTTTAGCCTAGGAATAGAATTTCATTCCTTTTATTTAGGCTCCCCCTCACCTTACATCTCCTTATTTTCTTTTCTCCCTTTTTTTTTTTTTTTTTTGAATGCACAATTTTCACACATGTACTCCCTAGGCTAAGAATGATATCACTTTGGATTATAGCCGGTTGGGAGTTTGATCTTTTAATTAGTGCATTGGAGAGGAGGTACAAGTAAAGTTCAAGGCAAATCAACTTTTCTCAATCAAGGTCACTATTAGCGACTTATTTTCACGGGTTTGCATGCTAAATCAACTCATAAATGGTGCCTTTCAAGTTAACCAAACAAAATTTTCAAATTTCACCATTATTCCTACAAAATCCTAGTCCCCACACATGGGTGCTCAAAAGGTTCAAATTTTGTACCGAAATTCATGCTTTAACAATCAAGAGTATCATTCACGACGTGACCCAATCAACACTTTTGTAAACTATCAATTCAAATCATCATTGGCTCATAAACGATGTCTTCTCACCATAAACGACACCCAACAAAAGAAACCAACATAAACGACACCAAACAACAGAAATGCAACGAAACTAAACCACTTAACTAAACAATCAAAACAATAACCAATTGACTAAACAACCAAAACAATCTACCCACCCCCTCATACTAGAGTTGTGCCATGCCCTCATAGCACAAAACGAAACAAAGACTAAAAACATAAAAACGAATGAATGCAAATGCAATGACAAAACAAACAAAATAAAAATAAAAAGAAAGGGGAAACAGTGAACTCCACTGATCAGAACTCCTCATCCTTGTCATGCTCAGGTGGTGGGACTCCCTCGTCAGCTGGTGGCGGCATAGGATAATGGTACTGGAACTGGACTTCAGCTTGCCCGGAAAAAGTCGTAAGCGAGAGTTGTATAACAACACCGCTTCACCCACTTTGAATTCTCTTCTTACAATGTGTTTATCATGGGCTCTTTTGGTGCGTTCCTTGTAAGATAGGGCAAGATCATAAGCTGTATCTCGGAACTCATCCAACTGACTCAACTGCAGCAATCGTTTCTCACCTGCAAGAGCAAAATCAAAGTTTAGTGCCTTGGTCGCCCAATATGCTCTATGCTCTAATTCTACGGGTAGACATGCTTTACCAAAAAGTAACCTATATGGTGTAGTGCCTATAGGTGTTTTGAACGCAGTACGATAAGCCCACAAAGCATCATCTAACCGAATGGACCAGTCCTTTCGATTCACATTAACCGTCTTTTCTAAAATCCTCTTAATCTCTCGATTGGACACTTCAACTTGTCCACTAGTTTGGGGATGGTATGGAGTGGAAACTTTGTGGGTGACACCATATTTGCCCAACAGTTTATCAAAAATTTTATTGCAAAAATGGGTGCCACCATCACTTATGATTGCACGCGGTGTACCAAATCGATTAAAAATGTGTTTCTTTAAAAATTTTAACACCACTTGTGCATCATTCGTGGCACAAGTCTCTGCCTCCACCCATTTCGACACATACTCCACTGCCACCAAAATAAATTTCTTTCCAAAAGAAGCAGGAAAAGGACCCATAAAATCAATCCCCCACACATCAAATATTTCACACTCAATAATATTATTCAAAGGCATCTCATGACGGTTGGAAATATTACCTGTGCGTTGGCATCTATCACAATTGAGAACATACAAACGAGCATCCTTAAAAAGAGTTGGCCAATAGAAGCCACATTCAAGTACCTTAGATGCCGTCCGTATGGGTCCAAAGTGACCACCTACCTCACGGTCATGGCAGTGGTTCAGAATTTGAATGGTTTCCTCCTCCGCTACACATCTCCTTATCATGGCATCTGCACAGATTTTAAACAAAAACGGTTCCTCCCAAAAATAATATTTCACGTCAGAAAAGAATTTCTTTCTTTGGTGAAATGATAAATTTGGGGGGGTTGTGCCGGTGACAAGAAAATTGGCAAAATTGGCATACCAAGGGCACGCATTCACCTCAAACAATTGCTCATCAGGGAACCAGTCATCTATATCAGCATCAACGCCATTAATTCTAACATCCTCAAGCCTAGACAGATGATCAGCAACCACATTTTCTACACCCTTTTTATCTCGAATCTCGAGATCAAATTCTTGCAATAGTAAAATCCACCTAATTAACCTAGGTTTCGCATCTTTCTTAGCAGGCAAGTATTTTAGGGCAGAATGATCTGTATACACAATCACTTTAGACAGAACAAGATATGAATGAAATTTCTCGAAAGCAAATACTATAGCAAGTAATTCCTTTTCAGTAGTAGCGTAATTCAATTGAGCATCATTTAAAGTCTTACTTGCGTAGTAGATGGTATGAAATACCTTGTTCTTCCTTTGACCCAGCACCGCACCAACAGCTGTATCACTAGCATCGCACATCACCTCAAACGGTAGCTCCCAATCAGGGGCAGTCAGAACAGGTGCTGTCACCAAACTCTCCTTGAGTATCTCGAATGCCTGCAGACAAGTAGAATCAAAATTAAACTCAACATCTTTCATCAATAGAGAGGACAAGGGCTTAGCAATTTTAGAAAAATCTTTAATGAAACGCCTATAAAAACCAGCATGCCCCAAGAAACTGCGGACTCCCTTGATTGATGACGGAGGTGGTAGATTTTTGATTACTTCCACCTTGGCTTTGTCGACCTCCATTCCATTTTCTGACACCTTGTGCCCTAACACAATCCCCTCTTGCACCATGAAATGACACTTCTCCCAATTTAACACCAAATTGCTCTCTTCACATCTAATAAGCACCAAGTTCAAATTTTCTAGACATTCATTAAACGAAGAGCCAAAAATGGAGAAGTCATCCATAAAAACTTCAAGAAAATTCTCAATCATGTCATGAAAAATAGCGGTCATGCATCTTTGAAATGTAGCAGGTGCATTGCATAGACCAAAGGGCATACGTCTAAACGCAAAAGTACCATAAGGGCAAGTGAAAGTAGTTTTCTCTTGGTCCTCAGGTGCAATTGTGATTTGATTGTATCCCGAATATCCATCCAAAAAACAGTAAAATTCATGACCGGCTAATCGTTCAATCATTTGATCAATAAATGGCAGGGGGAAGTGATCTTTACGGGTTGCATCATTTAATTTCCTATAATCCATGCACACACGCCAACCCGTAACAGTTCTAGTGGGAATCAACTCATTTTTTTCATTGGTAATAACAGTAATCCCACCCTTTTTAGGCACACATTGCACAGGACTTACCCACGCACTATCAGAGATAGGATAGATAATACCTGCATCCAGAAGTTTGATCGTTTCAGCTTTTACGACCTCCTGCATCTTTGGATTGAGTCTCCTTTGAGGTTGTGCTAGAGGTGAGTATTTATCCTCCATCAGAATTTTGTACATGCAGATCGAAGGACTTATCCCCTTGATGTCCGCAACTTTCCAAGCGAATGCTCCTCTATGCTCCTTAAGGACTTCTAAGAGCTTACTCTCCATATCATCTGTCAAAGAAGAAGAAATAATAACAGGCAGTTTATTATTTTCTCCTAGATATACGTACTTGAGATGTGGAGGTAGTGGTTTGAGCTCCAAAGTAGGTGGCTCCTCTAGGCTCGACTTTTGAGGCATTAAATCTTTTCTGTCTCCCAATTCCTCTAGTCGAAGCCTCACTTGCTTTCTCCAAGGTGGAATGGCATTCAAGTGAGCTACCATCTCCATCTTTTCCTCGTCTAACTCGTCCTCCTGCTTTTCCGTAGTGAGAGTGGCCTCCAATGGTTCTTGCAATCCATCCTGCACAAAATCACAAACGAGAGAATCTAAGACATCAACACGAAAACAACTATCATTGTGCATTGTGTGCTTGAGAGTATTAAAGACATCAAAAATAATTTCTTCTTCTCCAACTCTCAGTCTCAATTTTCCCTCGTCAACATCAATCAGTGCTTTCCCTGTAGCCAGAAATGGTCTCCCTAGGATTAAAGGCATCTCTAAATCTTCCTCCATGTCAAGTACTACAAAATCTACAGGAAAAATAAACTTATCCACTTTCACCAAGACATCTTCGATAATCCCACGTGGATACTTGACAGATCTGTCAGCCAGCTGCAATGACATCCTAGTTGGCTTGGGTTCACCCAATCCCAGTCTCCTAAACACAGAATAGGGCATCAAATTAATACTCACACCAAGATCACATAGAGCTTTATGAAAATTAATATCACCAATAATGCAAGGTATAGAGAAACTCCCTGGATCTTTTTGCTTTGGAGGCATCTTGTTTTGAACTAAAGCGGAGCAATTTTCAGTCAAGTTCACAGTCATATGATCTTCTAGCTTCCGCTTATTCGCCAAGATATCTTTCAAGAATTTTGCATAACTTGGCATATTCAATAAGGCATCAGCAAAAGGAATGTTAATATGCAGTTTTTTGAATACCTCAAGAAATTTACCAAATTGTGCATCTAACTTAGCTTTCTTCATTGCTGCGGGGAAAGGTGGAGGGATAACAATTTTATTCGGTGCAGTAGGTGTAAATGTAGAGTTAGAAGACTTACCTCCTTGATGTTCCACCTCATCCTCACCATGCTTGGTCCTTTCCTCATTAGACTCGAGTGCTCTTCCACTACGCAATTCCACAGCTTTCACTTGCTCTCTCGGGTTAGTCTCCGTGTTGCTTGGCAAAGTTCCTTGCTCCCTATTAGCAATTAACTTAGCCAACTACTCAATTTGATTCTCTAACCCCTTTATGGATGCATCCTGATTCTGAAATCTCGTCTTGGTTGCTGAAATAAATTTAGTCATCATTTGCTCTAAATTTGACTTCTCCTCCCTAGGCGGTTCTGGCTTGAATCCTTGGTGCATCCCATGTGGTGGACCTCTTTGTTGGCGGTTTTTGTTGTTTTGACCTCCCCACGAAAAGTTTGGGTGATTCCTCCATCCCGGATTATAAGAGTTTGAATAAGGGTCATTTCTAGGACGGTTCTGGAATCCCACGTGTTTTGCTCCCTCAGGCACATAGAATGGATTGCCATCTTGGCAATCCTGCACGTCATGCTCACCTCCACACTTATCACAGAATATCTCTTGCAGACGCATAGCCGATCCACTCGCACTCATCCCATCAATCTTTCTGTTCAAAGCCTCTAACTGTGCTGACACCGCAGACAAATCAGTAACTTGATTAACTCCAGCACCTCGTTTCTGCCTATCGGAATGAGGATGATAGCTACTAGCAGCCATCTCCTCCAATAATTCATATCCTTCCTCAGCCGTTTTTCTCAGCAAGTTACCACAGGCAGCAGCATCTATCATGGTACTGGTTAGGAGTAAGCAGACCGTAGTAAAAAGTTTGAACAACTAACCCAAGAGGTAGCTCATGGTGTGGACATCTCCTCAATAAATCCTTGTATCGCTCCCACGCCTCGTAAAGTGACTCAAGCTCATATTGAGCAAAAGTAGTAATGTCGGCTCTCAGCTTCATAGTCTTCGACGGAGGAAAGTACTTGATCAGGAATGCCTTCGCCATATCCTCCCATGTAGTGATAGACCCTACAGGCAAACAGTTTAACCACGCCTTAGCTTTATCTCTTAGTGAAAATGGAAATAAACGCAAACGAACAGCATCATCAGACACAGCATTAAACTTAAAAGTATCGCAAATTTCAAGAAAATCAGCTATATGAGAATTAGGGTCGTCAAGTGCACTTCCCCCAAATTGAACAGTGTTTTGAATCATCTGAATGATAGCTGGCTTGATCTCAAACTGGTTAGCTCGGATGACTGGTCTCACGATGCTTGGACGTGCTCCATCAAGAGACGGTTGTGCATAATCCATCATCGGTATACGGCGTGGCATCTCAATCCGTCTCTCATTTTGGGGGTCCGCCTCCTGCTCTTGTTCGTGCCTATCCATTTGTTCCTTGAGTCTTTGCTGTTGTCTTCGGCGTCTAGCAGTGCGTTCGACCTCAGGGTCAAAAGGCTCAAGCTTAACTTCGAGTGATCTTCGCATGCACCACAAGAAAAATCTGCAACAGAATAGGAGTATCAACTAACAATAAAATAAATAATACTAAAGAATTTAAATGAAAAATAGAAAAATTGTGAATCAACAGTCCCCGGCAACGGCGCCAAAAACTTGATCGAGCAAAACTTGCACAGTGAATAGTTCCAAAATTTGTTTTATAAATGAAAGCTCGATTTAAAATATCGCAAGTGCACGATAGTCAAGTTATAATAAACGTAAGTGAATACGAGTATCGATCCACAAGGACTGCGTTACACTATTCTTATTTTCACTTCAATTTCTTTAGCAACGATAGATTGAGTTGGTGATTAAACTAAAGTGAATTTAATAACTAAAATGATTAAAATGCAAGAACAAATAATCAAGAAATCAATGATTAAATTGGATGTAAATCAAATGAGAAGCGAATTTGTTGGGAATTATCAGTTCACCTACCGCTCGTGTTCAAATAATTATACTCGACTTTTACTCGTGCATTCGACGGAATTCCCTAGACTAATTAATATACTCTGTCGAGCTATATTAATACTAATCATAAACATGCAGTAATCAAGTATCCTCAATTATTTAACAGTTCACGATTGCATTACGTTCTATGGAATCCGCTAGCTTTCATCCGGGTGAATTATCACTATCAACACGTACCCAATTCCGTATATCTACTAAAATTGTAAATCCGTGGTCTATGCTATTCGATCCTATTGTCAATTATTCTATCGAAATCATTAACAACATGAAATAATCAAAGGAAGTTAGCTAGACTTCAATTGAAATGAGAAAGCACAAAAGCATAAACAAATCACTCATAAAAACGTCGATAAATAATGTTAAACAACGAGTACGGGGTAGGATCCCCTCAAATCCCAACAAATATAGAGTTTAGCCAACAAAATTCATAATAAAAATCAACAATCTATGCAAGAAATAAAAACTGAATAATTAAAATACTAAGGTTGACGATGGATGACGGCTGCGACGCTTGGAATTCTCGAGTTCTTCGAAAGTCTCTCTTGCTCCTAGCCTTCCTCCCAAGAAAAGTGATGGAAAATATCAGAATAGTCTCCAAATCGGCGCCTCTCTCGTGTATTAGGTTATGGTCTAAGATAGAGTCCACAAAACTTGGAAACAAATCTTCCCGGATTGCGTCGCTCGCTAGGGCGGTCAGGATTGTCCGCTGGGGCGAGTGATTCTCGAATTAAAATTCCTGGCCGTGTCTTTGGTCTCGCTGGGGCGGTCACTTTTGACCGCCCTAGCGAGAGCTTCGCGCAAAATATTCTCGTTCACATCGATGGATTCGCTGGGGCGGTCATTTTTGACCGCCCTAGCGAATGACTCGCGCAGAAACTCCTCGGCTGGGCCAATATGCTCGCTGGGGCGGTCACTTTTGACCGCCCTAGCGAGACCTCTTCGATGCTATGCAAATAAAATCCCACTTTTTGGTCCACTTCCTACAAAACAACCACAAAATACACGAGATCAGCCAAATGCTAAATAATGCTAAATGAATGCTAAATTAAACTAAACAAACTAATATGATGCATGAATGCGACTCAAAACCAACACTAAAAACACGTAAAAACGAGTCCTATCAGTACCTCAGGCATTACATGCTGTGATCATTGACAATACAATGGAGAAGACTGCTGAACAAATCAGTAGTGATGCTATGTCCTTATTTGTAAAGAAATTCTCCAGGTTCATGAAGAAGAACCATCGAACCTATCAGGGTCCCAATTGCAATTTCAAGAAAGATTCACCATCTGGTGATATGGGATGCTTCAACTGTGGAAAGATAGGTCACTTCATTGCTGATTGTCCTAAACCAAAGAAGGATGACCAAAATAGAAAGGATCACAAGAGGAATGACAAAAAGTCCAGAAGAGATCGAAAAGCGATGATTGCCGAAGAAAGCAAATCTAAGTGGGCGGACTCTAGTTCTGAGTCATCTGACTCAGAAAGTCATTCTAGTGACAGTGATGCAGAAGAAGTCAAATGTCTAATGGCAGACAATGACTCAACCTCGACATCTGGAGATGTAATGCCCGAGAATTTAATTACCGTAATCTGAAATGCTTTGGATATGATTACTGTAATCAGAGATTAATCCGGAATGATTTATTTAAATAATTGAGACGATTATAGATGGAACGAATCGGACCGGGAGAGTCACGAAAATAATTAAAATATGTGTGCAAGAAGGGTCCCGCGCACATGCGCGGAGATGGCAGAAGCAGCGGCGCATATGCGCGAAGAAGATGGCGCACATGCGCGGCAAGGCCAGATGCATTGGCGCATATGCGCGAAGATGATGGCGCATATGCGTGGAAGGGACAGAATGGGTGGTGCATATGCGCGGAAAGATTGGCGCATATGCGCGAGAAGGAAATTGCTAGTTCGAAGGAACTGGCGCATATGCGCGACTTTGTGCGCGCATATGCGCGAAACGTGCAAGACATGCACCTTGCCACTTGTCTTGCGTGCATGAAAGGTATATATATAGGCATGTAAAGACTCGAATTCTCCTCAGAATTTGCAAAGGGGAATCGAGGAAAGCTTCCGGGGGAAAAACTTGGTTCTTAGTTTTAGAAATTGATTTACGAGCAAACCGTCTATCTGAATTGAAATCCGACTTCGGTACTGTGTTCCTATCAACGCAGGATACGACTGGACGTAAGTTTCATTACGTTTAGACAAGATTTGAATTTATGATGTTGTTAGAATTGAATATGATTCAGATATGGTGTTTCTACTACCTTAGATATTGTAGAATCGAATTCAGATTTAGAAATAGACTGGTTATGGCATTGTTATGAATTTTAGAGTTGATTTGATTGAGATTGCTATCAGAATTATGCTGTTATTCATTTTACAAGGTACAGATACTGAAGTTATAGATTGTACTGAGATTTATTAGGAATTCTGGTAGTGTAATTGTGATGTTAAGACTGACGGGATTACAAGACTGTAGTGTTATGCCGTCTAAACATCAGTTGGTACAGATTGATCAGATTCAGTATTGGTTTCTGTTATCTTGTGATATGGTTGATATGAATCAGATTGTAGCTTATTCAGATATTGACCAGACAGATTTTGAATTGGATTATACATTGATACAGTGTATTGATTATTGTCATTTCAGATCAGATATGGACAAATTCGACTTCGAGACTTCGTCTTCATCGGACGGGGACGACAAAGGTATAATTCATGTGATAGTCGGGAAGAACAACTCAATTGAGATCGCGTTGAGTTGCCCAACAAATCACATACTATACTCTTGTTTATGTTTATATGATTATGCAATGATTATAGATTGTTATTCATGCATTAAGATAGGGCAGTCTGGAGATCAGGCAGACTCTAGACGTTCGGTGATATCTCAGCTTAGGGTAAGATCACCTCCCCTATTGTAGATGTGGATACAGATCAGGCCGAAGTCTAGGAATAAGACGTACAGCACCTCGATTGGTAGGGTAGGTGACAGCCAGTGACGTCTTATTCACCCCGGGATCCCTAGAGTTACAGATCGAGTCGAGTCTAGACATGGTTTGATTAGGACTGCATGCTTATATAGATGTGGCTCCTAGATCATGGGACCCATCGTTATTGCTTCCAGTTATGCTAGCATGCTTTTATGATTTAGATTGGTTATATGCATGTTTAGCTGATTGCAGTGCATGCTTGTTGTGATTAGATTTCATAGCTTATGAAATCTAATGTTTTGATTTTATTCATGACAACATGTTTCATGAACTATTTTATGTATATACATGTTTACCATGTTTTATACTGGGATTTAATTCTCACCGAAGTTATCCGGCTGTTGTCTTGTTTTGTATGTGTGCATGACAACAGGAGGGGCTAGTTCGGGGTCAAGATGATGAGGAGAGAAGACGAGTGTAGCGTGGTGATTCCGGACTTACAGTAGACTTGGTTTTATTACTGGACTTTAGTAGTTGAACCTTAAATTAGCTTGTTGTACTTTAATACTGAAATGTATTTTATACAGACATGTATAGTATTTAGATTCCATTACCTTCCGCAGTTATATCTTAAAACGAAATTTTTTTTTAGCAATAGTACATTCCTAGAGAGCTGAAATGTAGCCAATCGTAACCAAGCAGACCTAGCACACGGAGCGGTCACAAATATCTGCTCTATCCTCTCAATCCACTCCTCTGCTCGCTCACCAGTCTCAGAACTATCAAATATCGGCGGAAAATAACTGCTGAACTGTGCCAAAGTCAACTCACCAGGTAATAAAGGCTGATCTGCAGGTGCATGTCCCATAGGAGGTACCTGGATTCATCTGACCAAATCCACTGTCAACCTCATCTGTTTCCTCGTGTGGATGTACCTGTTCTCTAGCTGCCATCACTGGAAATCAAATTGTTAATAAGAACATTTAACAATTACAATCCAGTAATCATCATCACACCTTTCGCACGAAAGCACACGCAACTAAAGAACAATCAATCATATCAAGACCAAATCAAATGCACAGACACACGCAAATAATATCGTCATCCAACTCCCTCATCACAAACCCAACTCCTAACCATCCCAGACATCTAACATATGCTCTGATACCACCAAATGTGGCGCCCCAAACCTCGCCACGTAATCATACAATATGTGACGTCATATGCATAAAAATTTTCTTTTCGACGACATAATAATATAATGCATATATGACAAAATAGTGCAATCACCACACTATCTACATCAGTGCAGCAGAAACAGTATAATAAATACACACACAACTCAAATAAGACAATGAACCATACTGTCTCTATCTACTATCAACTACAGGACTGTTTGACTAGACACACCTAGTCCTTCACCACTATCATATCTCACAGCATAGTCCTGTAACCTGTCCAACAGAAACAGCCCCCAAAGGGTGAGCATATAGAACAATCATCATCGTAATACATAACAGTTATATTAACAACATAAAATATAACTGAAATCATAACAGAAATACTCCCTTTGCTGTTTCTGGACAATCAAACCACCAACAACATCACTCACATGCTACTGCAACAACAACATCGATGATACGTCGCACCCCAACTCCGGCGACAGCAATATCGTCGAACGAACAACAACATCGACGATACGTCGCACCCCAACACAGGCGACAGCAATATCGTCGAACGAACAACAACATCGACGATACGTCGCACCCCAACACCGGCGACAGCAATATCGTCGAACGAATACATCAACGATACGTCGCACCCCAACTCCGGCGACAGCAATATCGTTGAACGAACAACAACAGCAACAACAACAACGTGACGTCTCCCAACAAAGACAGCCAACAACATCAACAATAATAAACAACAACAAATATAATATCAAATCACCCATATCCAGTGATTTATTATCGTTCAACACAATAGTATTCATCAATACTAAACAATAACAACATATGCTCGTACGTCAACACGTACCTGATAATCGAGTATATAAATAATCTGGCTATTTCTTTGATCTCGAGGCTTGTGATGTATCTAAATAATTCAACAACAATTATCAGATCATTGTCACCGTATGAACATAATCATAACAGCCTCAATATATAACATCAAATAGCCCAACAACAATTAATTCAACAAAATATAAAACTCGATTATAAATTATCGCTCAACAATTTAATATTCTGATATATTTAATTCACAATAATACCATCAAATACACCTTAATTAATTTAACATCAAATAATAGGCTATTTTACAACATCCGTCAAATTGCGAAAACTTTATATCAACGTGTAGCCTATACTTCGTAGACTCCAAATATACAATCAGAATTAATAACAACTGACAAACAACTCTCCAATCTCAATCCAACGATTAAAAATCCCTAATTATAATAAATTAGGAATAATTCAAAATAACACCACTATAATCTTCTCTACTTCGTTAAAATCATATATTACTCAAAAATCTTCAATTTCAGTATGATTTAACAATTTATCGGATTTATTCCAAAAATCGACGAATTTCAAACATCACCAAAAATATGAAATTTATACCTCAAATCGAAGACAACGTGTCAACGATCCCAAAAATGAAGTCGGTTCGTCGATTGGATAAACCGATAAGTCGCACGATCGAAAAGAAAAATCGAAACTCTATTTCTCTTTCTCCCCACACGTTTCTGTTCCTCTCTCTGTGAAATGAGATTCATCATCGTACAAAATTTTCACATTTATCTTGTTTTTTTTATTATTATATTATATTAATACCATCTGAAGCTTGGAATCAAAGAGGAATCTGATACGTGGCATTGTTTTACCAAACTTTTCCTTAGTGGCTTTCGCACACATGAAGATTATTGGTTTTCAGCCTATATACCATCTTCAACTCAAATTGAGCTAAGAAAAGGAGAAATTTAAACTCCAGAATAATAATGAATATAAGATTCTTATTTGGAATTTTACAAAACATAAAAGGATTTACGAAAGATATTCCAAAGAAATTAAAAAACAGAGGATTTACCGAGGGCCCAAAGAATCATAAATTCATAAAAAAATCACCCATAAACGCCTTAAACGCCATTTCTCGGCTAAGCAGGCTGAAGGGCTACAACATGAATTTATTTTTCCCGGATAAACTCGAACCTTGTGTTTACTATTTCCTGGTTCATCTTCTTACCTTATGTTCTAACCAAAGACTCTTATATTACATTAGATTCCAGAAATTTAAATAAATCTTTTATTATATCAATCTGATTCCAAGTTACAAATAAATATAGATCATGTCATAGTAAGGAAAATAATTTAGCACGAATGTTTTAGCCTGTCATTCAGGCTAATCTCTGAAATATAAAATTAAAAATAATAAATAAAACAGAAAATAAAAACAGTAAACTTACAAAGTTGTAAACAGAACTTCAAACTTTTATTGATTAACTTCAGAAGGGTTGTATACAAGAGTAGAGAGGGGAGAAAACTAGACCGTGTCCTCCTAAAGACACAGAATGGTCCTATAAATAGATAGAAGAGCCGGAAATGAAACCCCGGATTCCATTTGAAAATAAAAACAGTACAATACTTTATTAAAGTAAATAGTACAATGCTTTTATTAAAGCAAAAAGTAACATGCTATGCCACCCACTTTTTGTCACGATATGCCATGATGAGATGTGATATTCCACCGGTTTCAGATTCTTCATCTGATAAGATTAATCATCTTTAATATTTTCTTTTAAAGAATTCTTCAAATTCTCAAAAATGTCATTTATCTGGGAAAATTGAGGAATATCATCCTCAGGGTCTTGAGCATCTTGCATCTTCATTAAATGAATAAATTGATTTTCACTTGATTCTAAAGCCATTGATTTATCTGATTTTGAATATGAGCATCCAATGTTGGAGTATAAATCCTTTTTCATTTCCTCAATATAAATTTCAATCATCTTCTCTTTGGAATAGATCTCAGAATATTTCTGAGTCAGAATCTTGAAAGGACTCATAGAGTCTTTCTCTTTTTCCTGTTGATTTTGGAATTCTTTTTGATATAAAGAAATTTTTTCCTCCATATTTAGAAGAGTTTCATGACCATGAAGTTTTCCAGTTGCTGGATCTTCTCGTAGCATTTTATCCCAAAATTTAGTATAACTGACTCTTTTTAGACAAGGAATTCCTTCATCAATATAATCACATTCTGGTTGCCATCTCCAGATCCATGGAATTCTAAATTCCATGAAGAATAGACATAGAGTCTTGCCGTCAATCCAATGTTCAGAAAAGGATTTCTTTATGCATGGGGACACATTTAACCATGTGTTCATAGGTTTTATAAAAACCTCTGGCAAAATCTTTGCAGATGGACCAAATATTTTCCACCAAATATAAAACCAATTTGGAATAGTATGATGAAAAATATTTTCACATATCTTCAGAAACCAAGTATGTTTCTTTTTTTCATTTTCATAAAATAAAGTTTTATTAAAACTTTCAACGTAATCCCAAAAATTGAATTTGAAACTCATTTTATGAGGTTCAGAATAAAATTATTTTTCAACTAATGGAGATATACCCCATTCTTCTATAGATATGATCTTTTTAATAATAAATTTGGAGAAGTTATAACTTCTTTTTTGTTGAGTATTACTAAAAAAGTGAGTTATATCAACACTTTTTGTAGATATGAGAAGATTTTCATAAAATCCTTTTTGCTTATAAGCACCATATACATAAGATGTATTGGTTAAATATCTATCCATGATAGTCCATGGAGTTTTTTCCCATTGAAGATCTTTTTCTTCTATAAGAAGAATTAATTCACGATGTTTTGTCTCTGTATAAAGAGCTGAATCATTATCATCTTCTTTGATGATATTAGCATATGATGCTGAAGACTGAGAATCTGTATTATTCTTCTGCTTTTGTTTCAAAAATTCTTGAAACTCATTATATAATTCAGTATTCTGCTCAGTATTACTGGCTGATGAACTGGATAAGTTCTGGGCTATTAGCCTCTGTTTGCCATGCTGTGCAATAATATTAAGGGGTTTTCCCCTGCTACCTCGCCCTCTATAAGAGGACTCTCCTCTTTCTCGGGAATGCATATCTGTAAATGAAAACATTAGCATAAATATTCTCGAGTTAAAAAATCAGGTAGATGATTATCTTCACCTTTTTTTATAAATGATTTCAAAATCAAAAGGAGCTAAATGAGTCTGCCATCTTTCAAACATTTGTTTAGATACATCATGTTTGAAATCTTTATTAAACATAAATTTTGCAGATTTGCAGTCCGTTTTTATAATAAACTTTTGATTGTATAAATCATCTTGAAATTTTAAGATAGCTAAAATTTCTTTTGCTACTGTGGAGTAATTTTTCTGGGCATTATTCCATTTCCCAGAATAAAATCTTATAAGATATTCATGTTTATTTTGGGGATCTTTTTGTTTCAAAATTCCACCAAAACCTATATCCGAGGCATCGGTTTCTACAATTTTATCCCATAAAGGATTTGCCAACATAAGACAAGGAAGATTCTTAACTTTATCTTTAATAATCTGAACAGCTTTAGTATGATCTGTCCAAGGTAAAGGATTTTTCTTAAGTCTATCATATAAGATAGCAGAATCTTTAGTAAGATTTTGAATATAAGGAGAAATATAATTTAAACTTCCTAAAAATCTTTGCAACTGAGTTTTATCAGTTATTATATCAGGGAATTTTGATCCAAACTCAATACTTCTTTGAATAGGAATGATTTTCCCTTTTTCAATCATATGACCAAGAAAACGAATAGTAGTTTGAAATAAAATCATTTTAGATTTTGAAATAACTAATCCATTTTGGATAACAATATTTTTAAACATTTCTAAATGTTTAAAATGTGTTTCAATGTCATTAGAAAATACTAAGAAATCATCTATATAAACAATTATAAAAATTGCTATAGTTATAAAAAATATCATTCATTATTTGTTGAAATTTTGAAAGGGCATTTTTAAGGCCAAATGACATTACTGTCCATTCATAATGTCCTATAGGAACATTAAAAGCAGTTTTATATCTATCAGATTCTTTTATTTGAATCTGCCAAAATCCTGATTTTAAATCAAATTTTGAGAATATAATTGCATGAACTAATCTATCTAGTAAATTTTGTTTATTAGGAATAGGATGTCTAATCCATTTTAAAACCTTATTAAGAGGTTTATAATTTATAACCAATCTAGGAACTTCTCTTTCCTGCTCTGAATGTTTATTAACATAAAAAGCAGTACAAGACCAAGGAGATTGAGAAGGTTTTATTAAACCTTATCTAACAAAGAATGAATTTCATTCTTACATAATTCTAAATATTCAGAATTCATTTCACAAGAACGAGCCTTAGTAGGAATATTTCTTTCCTAGAAATCATCTTCATAAGGAAGAGATATAATATGTTTTTTTCTATCCCAAAAAGCATTCGGAAGATCATTACCTATTTCTAATGAAAATTTATTATAGATAATTTTTATTTTTTCCTGTAATTTAGGATTCTGTAATTTTTCATCAATTGTAAGAAATTTTATTTCTTCTTTTAAAGTATTAATTTGAAAGGTTTTTCTTTCAATCTGTTCTTGTAATTCATTTAAAATTCTATGAACAGGTTTAGTTATAAACTTAAAGGAAATAGGATTACCTTGAAAAGTTCCTATAATACCTGTTTCATCAACATAGGTTAAAGGATATATTTGATAAATAAAAGGAAGACCAAGTATAAGTTGGCTAGAAATATCTTTTGCTAATAAAAAACTGGTTTGAATACAGTTTTTATCTTTGCAAATATAAGCTTTAGGTAATTTATATTTTATTTCTAAAGGTTCTCCTCCTGCATGAGAAAGAGAATGAGTAGTTTTATGAAAATATTTTGTAGGAATTTATCCTTCCTGTATAACATTTAAATCTGCACCACTATCTATCATAGCAATGAAATTCTTTTTATAAGAATTATCAATTAATAAAGTAATATTAGTATACCATTTTTGAGATATTATCATACTCAAAACAGATAAATGTTTCTGATTATTATCAGGAAATGAAATATCTTGAATATTTTCAAAACTTTCAGAAATTGTATTATTATTATTTTCAATGACTGAAATACGATAATTTAAACTATTATTGTTATTATGTAAAATTTTTACTTGTTCTTTAAGATTATCAATCTATGTAACTAAATCCTGTATAGTAACTGGATTTTGTTAACTATATTTTTTCTGTAAAAGATTTTTAATCTCTTTCATAGAATAAGCTTGTTCTTGTTTAACAAGAATGTTATTATCATTACTACTTGTTGAAGCAGTATTTTCCATTTGATCAATAATAGTAGATTTTAATATTGGGTCCTTAATCATTTTAAGGAATTCTAAAATATTTTTGTTAGTTAAAACATTAATATTCAAATCATGAAATTGAGACATAAGTTTATAAAACTCATCATTTTTATTATTATTATCCTCAATAGGATTTATACAAGATTTTCCTTGTATACAATTATTGCATTCTTCTAAATCAGAAATATATGTGTAATGCCCGGAAATTTAATCCTGGTAATCTGTAATTATTGAGTTATAAATTTGATATGATTATGAAAGGATTAATCGGGACACGAAAATAAGAGTACATGTGAAATTTGAGAAAGTGGGCAGAGAGTGTGGCGCCCGAGCGGTGATTCTTGACCGCCCGAGCGCCAATGCTCCATAGGAAATGTTCGGGCAGAATGTGTGGCGCCCGGGCGGTAGGTTTTAACCGCCCGAGCGCCAAGGTGTAGTACGTCGAGCGTTGGACAGAGTAGGTCGCGCTCGAGCGGTAATTTATTACCGTCCGAGCACGAGGCATGCAATCAGAAAATGTGCCGGGTGGCTGGATGCATGTACGAGGTGTATATATATATATACATTTGTTAAGAATAGAAAAACGGGAAATCGAGGAAACGCTATCAAATTTGGTTCTTGAATCTTAGGATCGAGATTGTGCGAAATCCGTCCGTCTGAATTGTAATCTGACTTCAGTATTGCAATCCTATCAGCGTATGCTACACTTTGACTACCAGACAGATTGGGAGTTCAGGACTTCGACTGAGCCAGAAACCGACGAAGGAAAGGTATAAGTCAATGTGGTATTGGGAGATGGACTTGAGTCGGTTTAGACTTGGGTTTCCCTAAATCACATACTTTACTTTATTGCATTGATATTTGCATTGAGTTGATTGATATACTTGTTTTCTTGAGTTATAGATTACAGGTATTAGAAGAGTAATCTTATGACAGAAGTGCCGTTAGTGGTGGGATCACCACGGGCACATTGCACGATGTCATAAGATGGTGTATTGGCGGACGTGCCAAAGTCTGTCACTGGATGTTTGGCTATCGATGTGGATAGGATGGTGGCTTTTTCTATTACTGTTAACCAGTATTGTATCGATGTGGATAGATTAGTAGCTCTTCTATTACTGTTAATCGATGTCATATCGATGTGGATAGAATTAGAGTTGCTTCTATTACTGTTAATCGGTACTATATTGATGTGGATAGAATAATAGCTTCCTCTATTACTGGTAATCGATATCGTATCGATGTGAATAGAACTGGAGTCTTTTCTATTACTGTTGATCGATACCATATCGGCGTGGATAGAACTGGAGTCTTTTCTATTACTGCTAGTCGATATATGCATGCCAACTTCTGGAATCGGGATCCCTAGACTAGGACTGAGTCTAGTCTGAATGATGTAGCTACGAGTATTGTCGACAGTTTGATATTGATTATGTTTCAGACTTTGTTACATATATATGTTACCTGATTACATGCTTTATATTGTTTATATGATTGCATGTTTCGTTGATTTATACTGGGAGTGTATTCTCACCGGTTTATCCGGCTGTTGTCTTGTCTGTATGTGTACTTGACAACAGGTGGGACAGGATCAGGGTCCAGGAGATGAAGAGAGAGATCGTGATTAGAGTGGTGGCACCGGACTTGGACTAGAGATAGGGTTGAACACTTGATAGTAGTTGTCAAACCCTAGTTTGAATAAATGTGTTGTAATACAGGACTTGTATTTTATATACTGATATGTATATATGTTTTAATTTCACTACGTTCCGCATTTTAAAAAAAAAAAATTAGACCCTGTTTATAATTGATTAATTAGTCCCAAAGATGATTAAGAACTTGATTAGCGTCCGGGTCCCCACAACAGGTGGTATCAGAGCGATAGATCCTTGAGATTGAGATAGGAGCTAGTGAGCGGGGTAGAATGTGTTTTCTTTCCTGCTTTTGATTGCTAGCATGATTCCTGTTTTAATATATGCTACCTGAATTATCTGATATTGATATGGTATTGTATATTATTGGAATGGATCAGCTGTAAGATGATCCGAGGAGGCTTGAAACAGGATTATTGTTGGAATTACTAACCTTTTTGGTTATCAGATATGCCTCCGAGAAGAATGCCAGAACAGGGGAGTACCTCAAATCCTCCCATGGATGTGACACCTACAGCAATGGAGAAATTGCTGAAAAGATTTCAGTCATTCCACCCACCGACTTTGAAAGGAACGGAGAATTCCGTAGAATGTGAGAGTTGGTTGGACGATATTGAATCGTTGTTCGATTCTTTGGAATATACTGAGGAAAAGAGGGTGAAACTGATCGGACACCAGTTGCATGACGTTGCTAAACACTGATGGAACACAACAAAACGGGCTTTGGAATTACGAGGTACGGCCATTACCTGGAATGTGTTTAAGACTGAATTTTATCTATGGTTCTTTCCAGTTTCATATAGGAAGGACAAGGGAGCCGAGTTTGCAAACTTGAAACAAGGCCAGTTAAACATTGAGGATTATGTGGCTAAGTTCTCTACTTTGCTCCGATTTGCCCCTCATGTGGCTGGGAGTGATGAAGCCGTTGCAGACCAGTTCGTAAATGGTCTAAATCCTGAAATCTTTACCCTGGTGAACACTAGAAGGCCAAACAATTTCACTGATGCCTTGAACCGAGCCAAGGGAGCCGAAGCCGGTTTAATGAGACAGAAAGAGGCTTCGTTTGTGCCTTCAGTACAGAGTTCACAGATGCCTTCACCATTTCCCCGATTTGAGAGCGGCAGTGGCAGTGGGAAGAAAGACTTCCTGAAAGCTAAGGGGAAGAAATTCAAGAAAGCTGGAAGTAGCTCCTCTAGTTCGAGTGGCTCTAGACAGACTAGTCAGGGCCAGAGTTATACAGGACCATACTGTAGCACCTGTGGAGGGAGGCATTCCACCGAACAGTGTAGAGGAGTGTTCGGCAATTGCCGCATCTGTAAACAGCATGGACACTTTGCCCAAGTGTGTCCACAGCGTGATGCCCAGGGAGTCCAGGCCGCTGAGTCATCTGGATCAGTGGCTCAGACAGGAAGACGATCTTCTGCTGTTCATTCCTTTCAGCCAGCACTGTCTACTCAGTCATAGCAGAGGCCGGGAGGGAGCCAGACAGCGAACCAGCCTCCTCGACAGCAGGCCCGACTATTTGCGTTGACTGAGGAGCAAGCACAGGATGCACCTGATGATGTCGTGGCAGGTAACTGTTTTATTTCTGGTTATCCTGCATATGTGCTGATTGACACTGGTGCATCGCATACTTTTATTTCTGAGAGGTTTGCACTGAGTCATGCGTTACCTATTGAGTCATTTCTGAGGTAGTGTCTGTTTCTTCTCCGTTAGGAACATGTTTGATATCAGTGAAATCTGTGAAACCTTGAAGACTGCAGTACGATGGACATACGATTGAGCTAGACTGTATTGTGCTTGGTTTATCTGATTTTGATTGCATTATCGGTATCGATATGTTGACCAAGTACCGAGCTACAGTCGATTGTTTCCACAAGATAGTTCGATTCAGACCTGAGATGGCTGAGGAGTTGAAATTTTATGGTCAGGGTTCTCGTTCTAGAATTCCTTTGATATCTGCAATGAATATGACTCGATTGTTGCAGAAAGGAGCGGATGGATTCCTGGTATATTCAGTTGATTTACTGAAATCGAGCCCATCATTGGCGGATTTGCCAGTGGTGTGTGAATTTGCTGATGTCTTTCCAGACGAGATTCCTGGATTACCTCCGATGCGAGAGATAGACTTCAGCATTGAATTGATGCCAGGAACAGTTCCGATTTCGAGAGCTCCATACCGGATGGCACCGATCGAATTGAAAGAACTGAAAGAACAGTTGGAGGATTTACTGGCCAAGGGGTACATTAGACCGAGTGTGTCTCCTTGGGGTGCTCCAGTACTGTTCGTGAGGAAGAAAGACGGGTCGATGAGACTTTATATCGACTACCGGCAACTGAATAAGGCAACGGTAAAGAATAAATATTCATTGCCTCGTATTGATGATTTATTTGATCAGTTGCAGGGTTCTTCGGTGTATTCCAAGATCGACTTGAGATTTGGATACCATCAATTGAGAGTCAGGGACTCTGATATCTCTAAGACAGCATTCAGAACCAGGTATGGACACTATGAGTTTATTGTCATGCCTTTTGGTTTGACGAATGCACCGGCGGTATTTATGGGATTGATGAACCGCGTCTTTCAGAAATATTTGGATGATTTCGTTATCATATTCATTGATGATATATTGATATATTCAAAGAATATGATTGAACATGCTAATCATCTGAGGACTGTGTTAAGAATTTTGAGGGCAGAGAAACTGTATGCTAAGTTGTCGAAATGAGAGTTCTGGTTGAAACAGGTGGTATTTCTGGGGCATATTATATCGGGAGACGGTATATCAGTTGATCCCAGTAAGGTTGAGGCAGTGATTTCGTGGCCGAGACCGACATCTGTACCAGAGATACGCAGTTTTATGGGTTTGGCAGGATATTATCGCCGATTCATTAAAGATTTTTCGAGTATTGCCAAACCGATTACACAGTTGACTCAGAAGAATGCTCCATTTGTGTGGACAGAAGACTATGAATCCAGTTTTCTTGAGTTGAAAAAGAGACTGACCAGTGCGCCTGTGTTGACGATTCCTTCAGGCACTGGTGATTTTGTCGTTTATTGTGATGCATCTCACCGAGGATTGGGTTGTGTTTTGATGCAGCGAGGGCATGTGATTGCTTATGCCTCGAGACAGCTGAAACCCCATGAAACTCGTTACCCAATTCATGATCTTGAATTGGCAGCCATTGTCTTTGCCTTGAAGATATGGCGACATTATCTATACGGTGAGAAATTCGAAATATATTCTGATCATAAAAGCTTGAAATATCTGTTTTCACAATCAGAATTGAATATGAGACAGCGAAGATGGCTAGATTTACTGAAAGATTTCGATTGTGAGATCAAATATTATCCGGGGAAATCCAATGCAGCAGCTGATGCACTAAGTCGAAAGATGTGTTCTTTATCTTTATCGACGATTGGTGTATCAAATTTGATTGAAGACTGCTGTTTGTCTGGATTAGCTTTTGAAACAGATTGTCAGCCTCTGAGATTATGTACTATTCGAGCTGAACCAGAATTGATAGTAAGAATCAAAGAGGCACAGAAAAGTGATCAGAATATACAGAAATCGATTGTTATGGTCAGAACTGGTCATCAATCGGAATATCAGGTGAAAAATGACATTTTGTATGTGAATAATCTTCTGGTTGTGCCAAATGTTTTGGATTTGAGACAGCGAATATTGACCGAAGCGCACAACAGTCGTTTTAGCATTCATCCTGGTGGCAGGAAAATGTATAACGATCTAAAGACACAGTATTGGTGGAAACAAATGAAATCTGATGTGACTGAATTTGTAGCCAAGTGTCTGAATTGACAACAGGTGAAAGCTGAGAGGAAGAAACTGGGAGGTTTGTTGCAGAGTTTGTCCATTCCTGAATGGAAATGGGATCACATTTCCATGGATTTTGTGACACAATTACCGAGATCCTCCCGAGGTTGTGATGCGATTTGGGTCGTGATTGATCGATTGACCAAATCTGCTTGTTTTATTCCATACAAGATGACGTACAGATACGACCAGATGGCGAATATTTATGTCAAGGAAGTGGTAAGACTGCACGGAGTGCCAAAGTCGATTGTTTCAGACCATGATTCTTGGTTTACATCGCACTTTTGGCAGAGTTTGCAGCAACCTCTAGGTACAAAGTTACATCTAAGTACCGCATATCATCCACAGACTGACGGACAGTCAGAACGAACGATTCAGACATTGGAAGATATGTTGAGAGCTGTAGTGCTTGATTTCAGCACTAACTGGCAAGATGCATTGCCACTTTGCGAATTTTCGTACAACAACAGCTATCAAACGAGTATTGAGATGGCACCATTTGAAGCGTTGTACGGAAAGAGATGCAGATCCCCTCTTTACTGGGATGATATCTCTGAAGTTCCTGAGACTGGACCTGATATGATCAGAGATATGACTGAGAAAGTGAAATTAATTCAGAAGAAAATGAAGGCAGCTCAGGACAGACAAGCCAAATATGCCAACCTCCGACGACGACCGTTGGTATTTGAGGCTGGAGACCGAGTATTCTTAAAAATTTCACCTTTCAGAGGAATTGTTAGATTTGGCAAGAAAGGGAAGTTGTCTCAACGATACGTCGGTCCTTATGAAATTCTCGAAAAGATAGGAGATCGTGCCTATCGACTTGCTTTGCCGCCTTCATTGTCAGGGATACATGATGTGTTTCATGTATCGATACTGCGGAAATATCTCCTTGATGACTCGCACGTGATTCAGCCAGACGAGACTGAGCTGGATGAGACATTGAGTTATGTCGAGAAACCGATCCGGATTATTGATCGTAAAGAGAAACAGCTCAGAACAAAGACGATTCCTTTGGTGAAAGTTCAATGGACTCGTCATGGCGTGGAAGAAGCTACGTGGGAGACTGAATCTGATATGAGACAAGAATTCCCAGCATTATTTCACTGATGTAAATTTCGAATACATTTCTGTATATACTCCTTGTTGATATGACAGATTGCTTGTGATTTCGAGGACGAAATCGTATCTTAGGGGGGAGAAATGTAATGCCCGGAAATTTAATCCTGGTAATCTGTAATTATTGAGTTATAAATTTGATATGATTATGAAAGGATTAATCGGGACACGAAAATAAGAGTACATGTGAAATTTGAGAAAGTGGGCAGAGAGTGTGGCGCCCGTAGCGGTGATTCTTGACCGCCCGAGCGCCAATGCTCCATAGGAAATGTTCGGGCAGAATGTGTGGCGCCCGGGCGGTAGGTTTTAACCGCCCGAGCGCCAAGGTGTAGTACGCCGAGCGTTGGACAGAGGAGGTCGCGCTCGAGCGGTAATTTATTACCACCCGAGCGCGAGGCATGCAATCAGAAAATGTGCCGGGTGGCTGGATGCATGTACGAGGTGTATATATATATATATATATACATTTGTTAAGAATAGAAAAACGGGAAATCGAGGAAACGCTATCAAATTTGGTTCTTGAATCTTAGGATCGAGATTGTGTGAAATCCGTCCGTCTGAATTGTAATCTGACTTCAGTATTGCAATCCTATCAGCGTATGCTACACTTTGACTACCAGACAGATTGGGAGTTCAGGACTTCGACTGAGCCAGAAACCGACGAAGGAAAGGTATAAGTCAATGTGGTATTGGGAGATGGACTTGAGTCGGTTTAGACTTGGGTTTCCCTAAATCACATACTTTACTTTATTGCATTGATATTTGCATTGAGTTGATTGATATACTTGTTTTCTTGAGTTATAGATTACAGGTATTAGAAGAGTAATCTTATGACAGAAGTGCCGTTAGTGGTGGGATCACCACGGGCACATTGCACGATGTCATAAGATGGTGTATTGGCGGACGTGCCAAAGTCTGTCACTGGATGTTTGGCTATCGATGTGGATAGGATGGTGGCTTTTTCTATTACTGTTAACCAGTATTGTATCGATGTGGATAGATTAGTAGCTCTTCTATTACTGTTAATCGATGTCATATCGATGTGGATAGAATTAGAGTTGCTTCTATTACTGTTAATCGGTACTATATTGATGTGGATAGAATAATAGCTTCCTCTATTACTGGTAATCGATACCGTATCGATGTGAATAGAACTGGAGTCTTTTCTATTACTGTTGATCGATACCATATCGGCGTGGATAGAACTGGAGTCTTTTCTATTACTGCTAGTCGATATATGCATGCCAACTTCTGGAATCGGGATCCCTAGACTAGGACTGAGTCTAGTCTGAATGATGTAGCTACGAGTATTGTCGACAGTTTGATATTGAATATGTTTCAGACTTTGTTACATGTATCTGTTACCTGATTACATGCTTTATATTGTTTATATGATTGCATGTTTCGTTGATTTATACTGGGAGTATATTCCGCACGGTGTT